>NC_045969.1:2529179-2539179 GCF_010909765.2 Amblyraja radiata
TCCCCCCTCCACCCCCCCCTCCACCCCCCCCCCCCCCCCCCCCCCCAGGTCAGGGTGACAAGTCGGCCACCATGCTGTCGGACAGTGCGATCTACAGCAGCATTGACGTTACCACCAAGACCAGCTTCAACAGCCCTGGCCCCCTGAGCCAGGCCACCCCATACGCTACCACACAGATCCTCCACTCCAGCAGCATCCAGGAGCTGGCCGTTGACCTGCCCGACCCCCAGTGGAAGGCCTCCATCCAGCAGAAGTCCGACTCGCTGGGCTGTGGCTACTCGCAGCCCGACCCGGGCAAGTTCAACAACGGTGAGTGGGAGGGTAAGTCTCCGCACGCACCACCTGTGCCTCCATGTCATTGACTCAGGAGAAGGCTCTAGTTGTATCTCAGGTCAGTAGTGTCAGCATGGTGGCCGCGCGTCTTTCACGTCAAACATTCCCATTAGGAATCTGGACGCACCTGGAATTCTGGAGGTTCCATTTGGGAACAGGAGCTGGAATTCACACCAGTCTGCAAGCTTCCTTGTACTCGTCTAGAATTTAGAAGATTGAGGGGGGATCTTATAGAAACTTACAAAGTTCTTAAGGGGTTGGACAGGCTAGATGCAGGAAGATTGTTCCCGATGTTGGGGAAGTCCAGGACAAGGGGTCACACAGTTTAAGGATAAGGGGGGAAATCTTTTAGGACCGAGATGAGAAAAACATTTTTTCTGTCTGTGGAATTCTCTGCCTCAGAGGGCGGTGGAGGCCGGTTCTCTGGATACTTTCAAGAGAGAGCTAGATAGGGCTCTTAAAGATAGCGGAGTCAGGGGATATGGGGAGAAGGCAGGAACGGGGTACTGATTGGGGGACAGGCAGCATCTCTGGAGAGACGGAATGGGTGACGTTTCGGGACAAGAAGGATCATCCATGGGTGACAAAGGGTCTCGACCCGAAATGTCACCCAATCCTTCTCTCTAGAGATGCCGCCTGTCCCGCTGAGTTACTCCGGCATCTTGTGTCTTATCTCCGTTGAGTTGCTGCCTAGATGATGATGAAAAAAGGGTGGTGATGGTTTGAGGGTAAAGATGAGATACAGGCAGGACATTCCAAGTTGGAGCTCCTGGGCTGGACTTTGTGTGGAACCTTGCAGACTCCAAACCCAGGCTTGAAGCCACAAGTTTTTATTCCAATGGGTCTGGTGCCACCAAAAAAAAAAGAAAAAAGACTCGACTTCCTGGAGTTACGAGCCCGTCCCACTTACGTGATTTATTTTCGGCGACTGTCGGTCAACCCGCCATAGTCGCAGCAGGTCTCCGAAAATGTTCAACGCGTTGAAAAACCAGCGGGGACCAGAACAAGGTACGACTCTTCGAGCGACTACTCACGACTGTACAGGCTTCATTCATCCCGCGACATGTCGCCTGTACGGTCGCGAGTCGTCTCCTCAGTCGCACAAAGAGTCGTAGCGTCTTTCTGGTCGCCAGGTTGAAGATTTTCAGCGACCGATGCCGGGTGCCGGCAGTCGCCGAAAAAGTTGCGTAAGTGGAACAGGCCCGTAACTCAACGGGTCGAAGTTTGGTGTCGGGACTCGTCTTCAGAGCGAAGGTTTGGTGCTCGATTCTCTCGGCACGCAACTTGGATGCAAAGACGTTGGCCATGGATGGTGACGCTAACTTCTAGCCAATAGGCTCTTGTGTTTGCTCATAAACCTCCCACACGCCTTCTGCGTTTGTCCGCATGGCTTTGCTTCGGCTTGCAGCATGAGCTATTAACCAAAGATCCTATAGCGGAGCAAGATGGACCACTCCTGCTAAATGCAATGGGCTGACGTGTAGTACGCAACGGAGCGGAACGTCGGCCATTGCAGTAACCCAACCCGACCCGCAGTGTAATCAACGTTGCGGGGGAACAGTTTGTGATAATAAATTATAATTCTGAAAATGAAGAGAAGATTTTTACCAAAGAACTTTTATTTTTACGAGGATGTTTCCGTAACCGGCTCCCGTCTCCGCACTAGTATCTTTGCGGGGATCTACGGGATCTTTGGTGCGGAGATTGGAAGCCGGTTACGGAAATGGGGCCGAAAATCACCCGTGACCGTACTACGTCTTTTTCGTCGAGTGGACCATCTTGCTCGCTGTAGGATCTTTGGTATTAACACCAGATGCCGCTTGACCTCTCCCCTTTAACATTTAGCCCTGCTTGTCATCCCTGACTATCGAATGGCTGAGGGACTGTCTAACAGAATGCCGCACCATCATTCAGAGGACTTCAGCACCTCCAGCTCCCACAACAGTTCAGAACGAAGTCTCTCAGGTTTGTCCTCCGTACTAACGAACACCCGGGCCTCCCTCCAACCGCTCGAGAAGGAGGGTCGACGCTGTTCTCTGGACCGAGACCTGGGCACAAGGAAACTGCAGTCGGTGGTTTAAAAAGAAAGTCGCAGAGTGCTGGAGTAACTCAGCGGGTCAGGCAGCATCTGTGGAGAACATGGATAGGTGACGTTTCACAGAGTGCTGGAGTAACTCGGCAGGTCAGGCAGCATCTGTGGAGAACATGGATAGGTGACGTTTCACAGAGTGCTGGAGTAACTCAGCGGGTCAGGCAGCATCTATGGAGCTAAGGAAATAGGCAACGTTTTGGGCTGAAACCCGTAAGGGTTTCGGCCCGAAACGTTGCCTATTTCCAGAAGGATTTCGGCCCGAAACGTTGCCTATTTCCTTAGCTCCATAGATGCTGCTGTACCATAACTCAGCGGGTCAGGCAGCATCTGTGGAGAACATGGATAGGTGACGTTTCACAGAGTGCTGGAGTAACTCAGCGGGTCAGGCAGCATCTGTGGAGAACATGGATAGGTGACGTTTCACAGAGTGCTGGAGTAACTCAGCGGGTCAGGCAGCATCTCTGGGGAACAGTGATACTGTAGGTGCCCTCTGGTCCTCGATTCCCCTACTCTGGGCAAGAGACTCTACCTGATCTATTCCTCTCATGATTTTGTACACCTCTATAAGATCTCCCCTCATCCTCCTGCGCTCCATGGAATAGAGACCCAACCTGCTCAACCTCTCCCTGCAGCTCACACCCTCATGTCCTGGCAACATCCTCATTATAGCCCTGTCCCACGGTACGAGTTCATTCCAAGAGCTCTCCCGAGTTTTGCCCTGATTCGAACTCGGAGATTTACGGTAATGGCCGCTGGTCGGTACTCGGGGCTCTCGTGGACATTTTTCATCACGTTGAAAAATCTTCACCGGTCTTCCCGTGCTTACCTGCCGTTAGCGAGTCTTCCCGAGTACCGACAGATGGCGACAGATGGCACAATGGGCTAAGTGTTCGGCTGGCGACCGGAAGGTAGCCGGTTCGAATCCCGCTTGGAGTGCATACTGTCGTTGCGTCCTTGGGCAAGACACTTCACCCACCTTTGCCTGTGTGTGAATGTGTGTGAATGTGTGTGAGTGATTGGTGGTGGTCGGAGGGGCCGTAGGCGCAGATTGGCAGCCACGCTTCCGTCAGTCTGCCCCAGGGCAGCTGTGGCTACAGAAGTAGCTTACCACCACCGAGTGTGACTGAGGAGTGAATGAATAATGCGATGTAAAGCGCCTTGAGTATTCTAGAAAGGCGCTATATAAATCCCATCCATTATTATTATTACCTGCCGTTAGCGTTACGAGCCGCTAAGAGACGTCCCCGAGCTCCGACGTACCCGCTACGTTCATTCTCCGTGCTTACCACGAGTTTGATATTTTTTTAAACTCGGGAGAGCTCTTGGAATGAACTCGTACCGTGGGACAGGGCTATTAGGCAGGAACACAGAGAGGGGGAAAGGGTATAATGCGATCGGCATCCACCACCGCAATTAAACCGGGGTGAAATCGGAACCCTGAGTCTCCCACTCAACGAGGGTTCACAACAAGAGGAGTATGTGTAGATAGACACAAAAAGCTGGAGTAACTCAGCGGGACAGGCAACATTTCTGGAGAGAAGGGATGGTGTGACGTTTTCAGGTCGAGACCCTTCTTCAGACCCGAAACATCACCCATTCCTTCTCTCCAGAGATGCTGCCTGTCCCGCTGAGTCACCCCAGCTTTTTGTATCTACCTTCGGTTTAAACCAGCATCTGCAGTTCCTTCCTGCACAGTATATGTAGGTATATGGATAGGAGCAGAATTAGGCCATTCGGCCCATCAAGTCCACTCCGCCATTCAATCACGGCTGATCTATCTCTCCCTCCTAACCCCATTCTCCTGCCCTCTCCCCATCACCCCTGACACCCGCACTAATCAAGAATCTGTCAATTGGCGACCTTTCGGGTCGAGACCTTTGTTCAATCTTCCATCAGTAGTAATGAAGGCAAATTAAAATTCAATTTATATCAAGAGGGCTTGTACACAAACACAGGGATGTAACGCTGAGGCTCTACAAGGCGCTGGTCAGACCACATTTGGAATATTGTGAGCAGTTTTGGGCCCCATATCTAATAATAATAATAATACATTTTATTTATGGGCGCCTTTCAAGAGTCTCAAGGACACCTTACAAAAATTTAGCTGGTAGAGGAAAAACATGTAAGGGGAATGAAATAAATAGTAGAGACATGACTAGTACACAAAGTAAAGACAGAATTCAATACAAAACACAATATGAGGCAATTAATGCACAGATGAAAAGGGAGGGGGACGTGGGGCTAAGGATAGGCGGCTGTGGCTACAGAAGTAGCTTACCACCGCCGAGTGTGACTGAGGAGTGAATGAATAATGCGATGTAAAGCGCCTTGAGTATTCTAGAAAGGCGCTATATAAATCCCATCCATTATTATTATTACCTGCCGTTAGCGTTACGAGCCGCTAAGAGACGTCCCCGAGCTCCGACGTACCCGCTACGTTCATTCTCCGTGCTTACCACGAGTTTGATATTTTTTTAAACTCGGGAGAGCTCTTGGAATGAACTCGTACAGTGGGACAGGGTTATAAATCTTCTCTGCAAATCTTTCCAGCTTGACAACATCTTTCCTATAACACAGTGCCCAGAACTGAACACAACACTCTAAATACGGCCTCACCAACGTCTTATACAACTGCAACGTGACCTCCCAACGTGACCTCCCAACAATTCAATGCTCTGACTGATGAAGGGCAATGTGTCAAAAGTCTTTTTGACCACGCTATCTACCTGTAACACCACTTTCAATGATCTATGTACCTGTACACCTGGGCCCCTCTGCTCCACAACACTCCCCACAGCCCCACCGTTCATTGTGTAGGCCCTATCCATGTTAGTCTTACCAGTAGTTTGAGGAATAGTATTTGGGAGGTCATGTTGCAATATACAATAGACAATAGGTGCAGGAGTCGGCCATTCGGCCCTTCGAGCCAGCACCGCCATTCAATGTGATCATGGCTGATCATCCCCAATCAGTACCCCGTTCCTGCCTTCTACCCATATCCCCTGACTCCGCTATCTTTAAGAGCCCTATCTAGCTCTCTCTTGAAAGTATCCAGAGAACCCGCCTCCACCGCCCTCTGAGGCAGAGAATTCCACAGACTCACCACTCCCTGTGAGAAATAGTGTTTCCTCGTCTCCGTTCTAAATGGCCGACCCCTTATTCTTAAACTGTGTGTGTGTGTGGCCCCTGGTTCTGGACTCCCCCAACACGCAGATCACGGGGGGAGAACGTGCAAACTCCGCACAGGCAGCGCCCGTAGTCGGGATGGAACCCGGGTCTCTGGCGCTGTGAGGTGGCAACGTTACCCGCTGCGCAACCACTGTGCCGCCCCCTAGCTAGAGTTTGTGTAGCTACACGTGGCCAGGGAGATGGCAAGACTTTAGTCATCAGTAGCTTGTGCCAAGGTAGCCGTGCCTACGATAACATTACACTTCCAAGATTGAGACCCAAGGAAACACATTGCTATTTTGGAGAGGGTTTCATGCCAGAGTGATTTACTTGGCTCAATCCTTCACTCGCCTTAGTTTGTCCGGGAAGAGAAACAGCCTAAAATTAGTTGGCACGGGCTTAAAGTGAGAGGAGGGAAACTGAAGAGGGAGGCTCAGGGGTAACTTTTTACACTCAGAGCGAAGTCCGTACCTGGTCCGAGCGGCCAGCGGAGGCGAGGGAACAAAATACAGTTACGACTTTTACAAGGGATTTGGCATTTTACACCCCAGCGGTATGAACATTGACTTCGCCAATTTCAGGTAGTCCCTGCTTCCTCCCTCCTTCCCCTCCCCTTCCCAGCTCCCCCACGGAGTTTGTACGTTCTCCCCGTGACCTGCGTGGGTTTTCTCCGCGTGTCTCCGCCTCTTCCTTTCTTCTTCCCGCCCACTCCCCCCACCCTCACATCAGTCTGAAGAAGGGTCTCGGCCCGAAACGTCGCCTATTCCTTCGCTCCATAGATACTGCCTCACCCGCTGAGTTTCTCCTGCATTTTCTGTCGACTAATACCTGAGCAGGAAGGAACTGCAGGTGCTGGTTTGAACCGAAGATAGGCACAAAATGCTGGAGTAACTCAGCGGGACAGGCAGCATCTCTGGAGAGAAGGAATGGGTGACGTTTCGGGTTGAGACCCTGCCTCAGACTGATGTTTGGACTAATATGTGAGGGGGTGGGGTTCGAGGGATATGGACCCAAAGTGGGCTATTGGGACAAGCCCAAGATGTCACCTTGGCTGGCATGGACTTGTTGGACCGAAGGGCCTGTTGTTCATACTGTACAGTTCTATGCCTCTAACGTTTTGTGGGATTTGAACATGGAATAGTACAGCCCAGGAACAGGCCCTTCGGCCCACAATGTCTGTGTCGAACATGATGCCACGTGATCCGTATCCCTCCATTCCCTGTATATCCACGCCCCTATCCAAAAGTCTCTTAAACACCACTATCGTATCTGCCTCCACCCCCACCCCTGGCAGCACGTTCCAGGCACCCACCGCCCTCTGTAAATAAAAACTCGAGGGTTTATGAGACACTTAGAGGGTTATGAGAAAGTTGGGTAACATGGAACTAGACTCGGCACGGACTCGGTGGGCCGAAGGGCTTGTTTCCATGATGTATCCATGACTTATAAAGGGTTTGGACACGCTAGAGGCAGGAAACATGTCCCCGATGTTGGGGGGGTCCAGAACCAGGGGCCACACACAGTTTAAGAATAAGGGGTAAGCCATTTAGAACGGAGACGAGGAAACACTTTTTCTCACAGAGAGTGGTGAGTCTGTGGAATTCTCTGTCTCAGAGGGTGGTGGAGGCCGGTTCTCTGGAAACTTTCAAGAGAGAGCTAGATAGGGCTCTTAAAGATAGTGGATTCAGGGGATATGGGGAGAAGGCAGGAAGCTACACTGAAGAGTAACTTGTCAGCTTGTTTCATCTATAACTAGGATCGCCGACTTTCTCACTCCCAAATAAGGGACAAAAGGTCAAAATACGGGACAAATTCCCCACGGCAATTCGTTGACCGACTGGGCCGTGTCTGGGTGAATGATGAGTTGGGCCCGGGTGCTGGACTGCACACAAAGCCCAGCCGGCGGGCCAGCTGAGGGGTTTTGGCCCGGGGGGGGGGGCCGCGCGCAAAGTCCGGCGCCCCGTCCAACTCGTGAACCGATGATCGGCCGTGAGAAGGAGGGGCGGTGGTGGTGGTGTCGGCGGTCAGCGAAGGTCCGAAGGTCGGACAGCTGGCCGGGCTGCCGACCGAGCGACCGACGGGGCCACGGGCGAGGCGCTGGTGCTGCTGCTGCTGCTGCTGCTGCACTCCATGGGCTGCACTACGTCGGGACGGGTGAGGCGGGGCCGGACGACACGACAGTCCCCTCGACCCGAGTAGTAGCGGTCAAATACGGGACAAGGGCGGTCCCGTACGGGACAAACCAATATACGGGATGTCCCAGCTCCACAATCCCCCCAGAGCTCTGCCGTTCACTCTGTAGTGAATGCAAGGAAGGAATCAGACGTGTAAGCACAATTGACTAAGGCATGGAGCTGATGTAGTTCTGATTTAAACTCACAGCTGCCAACCCAACCTGTTGGGCCAGCAGCATCATCAAGGGCCAGTCTCACCCCCGGCCACTCCCTCTTCTCCCCTCTCCCATCGGGCAAGAGGTACAGAAGTGTGAAAACAAACGCACGCACACCTCCAGATTCAGGGGCAGTTTCTTCCCGGCTGTTATCAGGCAACTGAACCATCCTACCACAACCAGAGAGCGGTCCTGAACTACTATCTACCTCATTGGAGGTGCGTGTTTTCACACTTCTGAATTCACATTGCCTTAGCCATTTCCACCAGTTTGAAACATGGACCCAACTCTGGAGTTTAGAAGGATGAGAGGGCATCTCATTGAAACAGAGAAGATTATTAAGGGCTTGGACACGCTAGAGGCAGGAAACATGTTCCCAATGTTGGGGGAGTCCATAACCAGGGGCCACACACAGTTTCACAATAAGGGGTAAGCCAGTTAGAACGGAGACGAGGAAACACTTTTTCTCACAGAGAGTTGTGAGTCTGTGGAATTCTCTGCATCAGTGGGCGGTGGAGGCCGGTTCCCTGGATGCTTTCAAGAGAGAGCTAGATAGGGCTCTTAAAAATAGCGGAGTCAGGGGATATGGGGAGAAGGCAGGAACGGGGTACTGATTGGGGATGATCAGCCGTGATCACATTGAATGGCGGTGCTGGCTCGAAGGGCCGAATGGCCTACTCCTGCACCTATTGTCTATTGCCTAACACGAAACGTCATCTATCTATTTTACGTACAGGGTTCAAAATCTGGTTCTCAGCATTGCACACCATCAGTTCCTCAGGCTGGATGTTCCAAAGGACGTTCCTTTAGGAAGGAGATGAGGGGAAATGTATTTAGCCAGAGGGTGGTGAATCTGTGGAATTCATTGCCACAGACGGCTGTGGAGGCCACAAGTCAGTGGATATTTTAAAGGCAGAGATAGATAGATTCTTGATCAGTACGGGTGTCAGGGGTTATGGGGAGAAGGCAGGAGAATGGGGATAGGAGGGAGAGATAGATCAGCCGTGATTGAATGGCGGAATAGACTTGATGGGCCGAATGGCCTACTTCTGCTCCTATCACTTACGACCTTATGGCACAGTCCAGTGTCCACAATGGGATGAATCGGACAGTTCCCTAGATTATGGAAGGACCGTTCGTTCAGAAGCCTGATAACAGCGGGGAAGAAGCTGTTCCTGAGTCTGGTGGCGCGCGTACAAGCTTCTGTACCTTCTGTCGGACTGGAGCGGGGAGAAGAAGGAATGACCGGGGTGGGACAGGGACAAGTCTTTGATTATATCGGCTGCTTTTCCGAGGCAGGAATAGATCGGGTAGATGCACAGAGTCTCTTGCCCAGAGTAGGGGAATCGAGGACCAGAGGACACAGGTTCAAGGTGAAGGGCAAAAGATTTAATAGGAATCTGAGGGGTAACTTTTTCACACAGAGGGTGGTGGGTGGGTGGAACGAGCTGCCGGAGGAGGTGGTTGAGGCTGGGACTATCCCAACGTTTAAGAAACAGTTAGACAGGTACATGGATAGGACAGGTTTGGAGGGATATGGACCAAGGTGGGACTAGTGTAGCTGGGGCATGATGGCCGGTGTGGGCGAGTTGGGCCGAAGGGCCTGTTTCCACACTGTATCACTCGATGATTCTATGACACTAATGGGCCTGTCCCAATTGGGCGACTTCAGGCGACTGCCACAACATTTTCAACCTGTTGAGAAATTTTCGGCGAAAGGGGTGACAATTTTTGCTGTTGTGGGTGAATTCCATTAAAACTAGTCCCTGGCCGTCACCGAAAGAGTCGCCCAAGTGCGACAGGCCCATCTGTGTAGATGGAATCAATGGTGGGACGTGCGGTGCGTGCGCTGGTCTGGTCTCCATCGACAATCCTTGCGGACTTGGGCAGAGCTGTCCCCAAACCAACTTGTGACACAACCCAACGCTTTGCTTCCTGTCGTCTATCTGTAGTTACTTAGCTTTGTAGCGGGGCTGTCCCCATAGACTGGATGGGCCGAGCGGTCTGTCAGTGCACCG
>NC_045969.1:2544179-2550426 GCF_010909765.2 Amblyraja radiata
CTTGTTGCATCATGCCCTTGGTGGGACCACCTTTGATGGGACAAGCCTTTGGTTGGACCAGCCTTGGGTGGGACCATCCCTTTGGTGGGACCATCCTTAAGCCCTTGGTTGGGGCCAAGAGCAGAAATTGCTATCAAAACATGGAGGGGACGGGGGACACAATTTTTTGGCTGACGCGCCGCACACGCACACACACACACACACACACACACACACACACACACACACACACACACACACACACACGCACACGCGCACACACACACACACACCAACACACACACACAACCACCACACACACACACGCGCACACACACACACACACACACACACACACACACACACACACGCACACACACACACACACACAACACACACACACACACACACACACACACATATACACACACACACACACACACACACACACATAGACACGCACACACTCGCACACACACACACACACACACACACACACACACACACACACACACACACACACACACACACACACACACACACACACACACACATATACACACACACACACACACACACACACATATATACACACACACACACACACACACACACACACACTCACACTCACACTCACACTCACACTGACACTCACACTCACACACACTCACACACATGGTGTATGGAACGAGCTGCCGGAGGAGGTAGTTGAGGCTGGGACAGGTTTGGAGGGACAAACGCGGGCAGGTGGGCCTAGTGTAGCTGGGACATGTTGGCCGGTGTGGGCAAGTTGGGCCGAAGGGCCTGTTTCAACCTGAGTCTGCGACGGCCAGCACTCTCACACATACACACACACACACACACACACACGTATACACACACACACACACACACACACACACAGACGTATACACACACACACACACACACACACACACACAGACACACACACACACACACACACACACACACACACACACACACACACACACACACACACACCCCTTCGGAGGCTCAATCCAGCGCTAAATGCAGCTCAACTCTGCCTGTCTCACAGGGTTAACTACAGCCCTGCCTAGGCTGACGGGATACCAGCACTGCTTCTCCACGCTGGGCCATATTTCCCGCAAGCCCAGGAAGGGCTGTAGGCTCACCTGGCGGGACAGACAGAGTTGAGCTGGGTTTAGCGCTGCTTCTCTGCGCTGGCTGTGGGCCTGGGGGTACCACGCCACTCGGGACAGCGCCGGAGACCCGGCCGGGATCGATCCTTCCTGCGGATGGGGCGCAGGTCTGTGCCACGTCTCCCTCCCTCCTCCAATCGCCACGCTCTATCCTCAGCCCCACCCCCACTGTCTCACGGAAAGCGGAGATTTTACAATATGGATCACAAAAACATGGGGGGGGGGGGGCGTGTCCCCTCTGCCCTCCCTCCCCCCCCCCCCCCCCCCAGGTTTTCAACCTTGATGTGACACCAGCTCTTGGTGGGATGATTCCTCGGTGGGATAAATCCTTGGTGGGAAAAAATCCTTGTTGAGTCCACCCCTTGTGGTGTCCATCCCTTGTTGGGACTGTAAATTCCGGATCCCAGACGAGCCCCCAATGTTAATTCCCGATCCAAACTCCCCCCCCCCCCCCCCCATCTGGTTCAGGCAAGCACCGAATACGAGCACTAGAATTCCAACACTACTTTATTGTATACAATAACGCGGGGCCGATCCTCGTTACCACTTACTCGAGCCCAACGCAGCCTCGCGCGAATACAACAGACCCAAGACAACCGGCACGGCCCAATGTGCTCCCCACCCTTGTACACCCCTCCGAACTAAGGGCGCGAAAGTACTTGGGGGAGGCAACACAATTACCGATACAGGCCGCAAAATACATAGAATAACAAGTTGGACAGGCTAGATGCAGGAAGATTGTTCCCGATGTTGGGGAAGTCCAGGACAAGGGGTCACAGTTTAAGGATAAGGGGGAAATCTTTTAGGACCGAGATGAGAAAAACAATTTTTTTCCCACACAGAGAGTGGTGAATCTGTGGAATTCTCTGCCACAGAAGGTAGTTGAGGCCACAGTTCATTGGCTATTTTTAAGAGGGAGTTAGATGAGGCCCTTGTGGCTAAAGGGATCAGGGGGTATGGAGAGAAGGCAGGTACAGGATACTGAGTTGGATGATCAGCCATGATCATATTGAATGGCGGTGCAGGCTCGAAGGGCCGAATGGCCTCTACTCCTGCACCTATTGTCTATGTTTCTATGTTTCAATGACCACTCTTTGGCCCAATCATACACTAACACATAACATAGTCCCAACACAGGGCACTTCGGGGGAAACACATCCTTTAAGTAAAGAAACATCTTTGGTGAGGCCACTAATCTGGACCAATCACAAGTAGACAATAGACAATAGGTGCAGGAGTAGGCCATTCGGCCCTTCGAGCCAGCACCGCCATTCAATGTGACCATGGCTGATCATCCCCAATCAGTACCCCGTTCCTGCCTTCTCCCCATATCCCCTGACTCCGCTATCTTTAAGAGCCCTATCTAGCTCTCTCTTGAAAGTATCCAGAGAACCAGCCTCCAACGCCCTCTGAGGCAGAGAATTCCACAAACTCGCCACTCTCTGTGAGAAAAAGTGTTTCCTCGTCTCCGTTCTAAATGGCTTACCCCTTATTCTTAAACTGTGTGTGGCCCCTGGTTCTGGACTCCCCCAACATCGAGAACATGTTTCCTGCCTCCAGGATATCCAAGCCCTTAATAATCTTATATGTCTCAATGAGATACCCGCTCATCCTTCTAAACTCCAGAGTGTACAAGCCCAGCTGCTCCATTCTCTCAGCATATGACAGTCCCGCCATCCCGGGAATTAACCTTGTAAACCTACGCTGGGCTCCCTCAATAGCAAGAATACCAAAACTGCACACAATACTCCAGGTGTGGTCTCACTAGGGCTCTGTACAACTGCGGAAGGACCTCTTTGCTCCTATAGAAACATAGAAACATAGAAGATAGGCGCAGGAGTAGGCCATTCGGCCCTTCTAGCCTGCACCGCCATTCAATATGATCATGGCAGATCATCCAACTCAGTATCCTGTACCTGCCTTCTCTCCATACCCCCTGATCCCTTTAGCCACAAGGGCCACATCTTAAATATAACCAATGAACTGTGGCCTCAACTACATTCTGTGGCAGAGAATTCCAGAGATTCACCACTCTCTGTGTGAAAAATGTTTTTCTTCGACTCCTCTTGTTATAAAGGCCAACATGCCATTCGCTTTCTTCACTGCCTGCTGTACCTGCATGCTTACTTTCATAGACTGATGTACAAGGACCCCCAGATCCCGTTGTACTTCCCCTTTTCCCAACTTGATGCCATTTAAATAGTAATGGCAGTAAGGCACTGCAACGTAATCGAGACATAACATTTCCCCAACCAACCCCGCGCATGCCTTTAGCATCAGGGCATAGCTCCATCCCAGACATATTGGCAACCTGCAGGCCAACCTCTCAGCAACCCCTTCCCTGGCTTCAGTTCTGCAACTCCCTGCAAATGATGTCAAGCAGGTTCCACAGATCTTTCCACCTTTCCATCTTTCCATTTTCCCCAAGTACCCACATTTCTGATCCTCACAGGACCACCCTTGGTTGGCCCAGGCCTTGGTGGGACCAGTCCTTGATGAGTCCATCCATAAGCCATTTAGAACGGAGGCGAGGAAACACTTTTTCTCACAGAGAGTTGTGAGTCTGTGGAATTCTCTGCCTCAGAGGGCGGTGGAGGCCGGTTCTCTGGATGCTTTCAAGAGAAAGCTAGATACGGCTCTTAAAGATAGCAGAGTCAGGGGATATGGGGAGAAGGCAGGAACGGGGTACTGATTGTGGATGATCAGCCATGATCACATTGAATGGCGGTGCTGGCTCGAAGGGCCGAATGGCCTACTCCTGCACCTATTGTTTATTGTCTATTGTCTATTGTCATCCCCTTGTCATGAACAGCCCTTGTTGTCACTAGCAACTGATTGGACCATCCTTTGGTGGCCATTCGGCCCATCAAGTCTACTCTGCCATTCAATCATGGCTGATCTATCTCTCCCTCTCAACCCCATTCTCCTGCCTTCTCCCCGCAACCCCTGGCACCCGTACTAACCAGCACAGGGTGAGACCATCCCTTAGTGGGACCACCCCTTGGTGGGACCCACCCTTGGTGCGACCATTCTGTGGCGGGACCATCTCTTGGTGGGACCCACCCTTGTTGAGACCTCCCCTTGATGGGACCATTGCCTTATGGAATCATCCCTTAATGGGACCACCTTTGATAGAACCGCCCTGCGGCACAATGGCACAGCGGTAGAGCCGCTGCCTTACAGCCCCATACAGCGCCAGAGACCCCGGTTCGATCCCGGCTACGGGCTGCTGTCCGTATGGAGTTTGCAGGTTCTCCCTGTGACCCGCGTGGATTTTCTCCGGGCGCTCCGGTTTCCTCCCACACTCCGAAGACGTACAGGATTGTAGGTTAATTAGTCAATAGACAACAAGTGCAGGAGTAGAGGCCATTCGGCCCTTCGAGCCAGCACTGCCATTCAATGTGATCATGGCTGATCATCCCCAATCAGTACCCCTTAATTGGCTTGGTATTGGTGTGTAATTTGCCCCCAGTGTGTGTGTGTGTGTGGGGGGGGGGATAGTGTTAGTGCGCGGGGGGGATCGCCAGTTGGCGCGGGCCAAAGTGGCCTATTTCCGCGCTGTATTGCTGAACGAAACGAAACTGCCGACTAATACACTGGCTGATCGCAACCTGGGATCGCAGTTACACACCCATTAACTCAGGAAAGCAGCCCATTAATTTTGAATGCCCATTATAACGCTACCTCCAATTAGCTTATTTTGTGCAGTGTAGTTTGTAGTTAGCTCAGTGCCCGCAGATTACATTTTATTGGCATACATCTAAAAAAAACAAATTAGTGTGAGCAGAACCAGTTGGGCCCTCGCTCTGTAACGTGTGGCTGTTCACCCAAGAGGTTTGTTAATAACCTTGCTTCGATCCGTAACGTCACCTGTTCCTTCTCTCCAGAGATGCAGCCTGACCCGCTGAGTTACTCCAGCTATTTGTGTCTATCTTTAGTTTGGATTAGTTCAGAGGTGCCGTGCTGAGAACTATATCCTGCACTCTGTGTGTCTTCCCCCTTTGCTCTCGACCTATTGTGCTTGAGTCTGAACTGATTGTGTGTATGTGTTGGCTTTTATCTGCCCTGCATGGATAGCATGCAAAACAAAGCACTTGGAGAAACAGGCCCTTCGGCCCATCGAGTCCGCGTTGACCAGCGATCCCGGCTCACTAACACTATCCCGAGATTGATCCCTGGGATGGCGGGACTGTCATATGAGGAAAGATTGAAAAGACTAGGCTTGTATCCACTGGGGTTTAGAAGGATGAGGGGGGGTTTATAGAAACATATAACATTATAAAAGGACTGAAGTCTACCCATCGAGTCTACTCCGACATTCAATGATGGCCGATCTATCTGTCCCTCCTAACCCCATTCTCCTGCCTTCTCCCCATAAACCCTGACACACGTACTGATCAAGAATCTATCTATCTCTGCTTTAAAAATATCCACTGACTTGGCCTCCACAGCCGTCTGTGGCGAAGAATTCCACAGATTCACCACCCTCTGACTAAAGAAATCCTGGAGTAACTCAGAGGAACTCAGTCCAAAGAAGGGTCTCGACCCAAAACGTCACCTGTCCCTTCTCTCCAGAGATGCTGCCTGACCCGCTGAGTTAGGTGGATCAATGAATTCCACAGATTCACCACCCTCTGGGTGAATTGGCTTGGTGTATGTGTAAATTGTCCCTAATGTGTGCGGGGTGGTGTTAACAAGCGGGGATCGCTGGTCGGCACGGGCTCGGCGGGCCGAAGGGCCTGTTTCCGCGCTGTATCTGAACGAAATTGAAACCAAACTGAGCTATCGGCTCGTTGCAAACATTTTTTGTGCTCTCTTCTTCCAGGCAGATTCAGGGGAGCTCTCTTCCGCCCCAGGCGCCAGCTCTGCCTCTCGGCTACATCTCGGGGACCCTCATCTCAGACATAGAGACAGACGTGCCGGAGGAGGACGAGGACGAGGAGGAGGAGGAGGAGGAGGAGGAGGAGGAGGACGAGGCGTTGGAGTTGTCGAGGCCGCTGCGGGGAATGCTGCACACCCCTGGATCCAGCATTGACAACCTAGAGAGCTCGGTCACCGGTAAGCAAGCCTTCACCCCCCCCCCCCCC
>NC_045969.1:2550923-2589223 GCF_010909765.2 Amblyraja radiata
CCGATGGTGACTTTACGCAAGCCCTGGCGACAGCGGCAGACCGTGCCGGCTACACAATGGAAGGCACCAGCCTCATGAAGACAGGTTTGTACCTGGAGCTGCTCCATCAACGACAGAGGCCCTCGACACACTTGGGACTGACCTTCCTGTTCCTTCATCTTCTCTCTCTCTCTCTTTCTCTCTCTCTCATTTCCCCCATCTTGCTCGTGCCAGAGATAACCTCAGGAGGTGCCCAAGGCTCTGCTCACCCCCTTTGGGCTCGACCTGCATGGCTTGGCTGCAGTCTTCGATGGTCTTCATCTCCTCTCCTGCTCTTCGCTGTTGGGCTTCCTGAAGCATGAGTTCTCTTTTGCTGTCTTCTGCCGCACTGGTGATGGGGCCTGACCCTCCTGCTTTCAATGCACTGCTCATGCTTTCCTCCAGCCTCTTCCTTTGGTGGCGGGTGAGGTGACTTCTTGCGGTTCCCAGACCCCAGGCAAGTCCAACACGGACCTCTGACCAAGAGGAGAATCACCGCCATCTGCCTCGGTGAAATCATATTTCAAATAACCTCGCAATGTGTTTGGTTTATATATTGATCATAAGTGATTGGAGCAGAATTAGGCCATTCGGCCCATCAAGTCTACTCCACCATTCAATCGTGGCTGATCTATCTCTCCCTCTCAACCCCATTTAGTTTAAGTTTAGTTTTGAGATACAGTGTGGAGATTTATGCCATTCAATCATGGCTGATCGATGTCTCCCTCCTAACCCCATTCTCCTGCCGTCTGAAGAAGGGTTTTGGGCCGAAACGTTGCCTATTTCCTTTGCTCCATAGATGCTGCCACACCTGCTGAGTTTCTCCAGCACTTCTGTCTACCTTCTCCCCATAACCCCTGACACCCGCACTAATCAAGAATCTATCTATCTCTGCCTTAAAAATATCCACTGACTTGTGGCCTCCACAGCCGTCTGTGGCAAAGAATTCCACAGATTCACCGCCCTCTGACTAAAGAAATTCCTCCTCATCTCCTTCCTAAAAGAACGTCCTTTAATTCTGAGGCTGTGCCCTCTGGTCCTGGACTCTCCCACTAGTGGAAACATCCTCTCCACATCCACCCTAAGATTTGGGCTCTGCTAATTCCTCTGCTTGCTTGACCCTGTGATCTCTGCTTCTGGTGAACTGCTCGCCCCTCTATCTCTCTTCCCTCTTCTTCCACGAGTCTTCTAAAATCTGTTGAAGAGGGTTAGACCTCACTCTCTCTCGGGATGAGACCCTCTGACCATCTAACCGCATCCATTCAATGCTGATCTATCCTGCTCACCTTGTCTTAATATCTGTCTTGGTTTGACTATCGTAGCTGTCCAGTTGGAAACGGGTTAGCCTATGATGGGCGTTTGTCGGCACTGGGCCTGTACTCGCTGGAGTTTAGAAGAACGATAGGGGGACCTCATCGAAACGTACAGAATAGTGAA
The DNA here is from genome assembly GCF_010909765.2 of Amblyraja radiata. Classification (NCBI taxonomy): domain Eukaryota; kingdom Metazoa; phylum Chordata; class Chondrichthyes; order Rajiformes; family Rajidae; genus Amblyraja; species Amblyraja radiata. The sequence continues at coordinate 2,552,379 of NC_045969.1, forward strand.
AGGCCTGGATAGAGTGGATGTGGAGAGGATGTTTCCACTAGTGGAAAGAGACGAGGAGGAACAGTTAAAGCCCTGTCCCACGGTACGAGTTCATTCCAAGAGCTCTCCCGAGTTTGCCCTGATTCGAACTCGGAGATTTACGGTAATGGCCGCTCGTCGGTACTCGGGGCTCTCGTGGACATTTTTCAACATGTTGAAAAATCTTCACGAGTCTTCCCGTGCTTACCTGCCGTTAGCGAGTCTTCCCGAGTACCTGCCGTTAGCGTTACGAGCCGCTAAGAGACGTCCCCGAGCTCCGACGTACCCGCTACGTTCATTCTCCGTGCTTACCACGAGTTTGGTTTTTTTTTAAACTCGGGAGAGCTCTTGGAATGAACTCGTACAGTGGGACAGGGCTATTAGACAGGTACAAGGATAGGACAGGATTGGAGGGATATGGGCCAAACGCGGGCAGGTGGGACTAGTGTAGCTGGGACATGTTGGCCGGTGTGGGCAAGTTGGGCCGAAGATAGACAAAAAATGCTGGAGTAACTCAGCGGGTGAGGCAGCATCTATGGAGAGAAGGAACGGGTGACGTTTCGGGACGAGACCCTCCTTCAGACTAGATTGGTGAACCATCCATGCACTATAATCTCACGTATAAAATAATGAGAGGAATAGATCAGGTAGATGCACAGAGTCTCTTGCCCAGAGTAGGGGAATCGAGGACCAGAGGACATGGGTTCAAGGTGAAGGGCAAAAGATTTAATAGGCATTTGAGGGGTGACTTTTTCACACTGGGTGTATGGAACGAGCTACCAGAGGAGGTAGTTGAGGCTGGGACTATCCCAATGTTTAAGAAACAGTTAGACAGGTACATGGATAGGACGGGTTTAGAGGGATATGGACCAAACGCAGGCTGGTGGGATGAGTGTAGAATTAACATGTTGGTCGGTGTGGGCAAGTTGGGCCGAAGGGCCTGTTTCCACGCTGTATCACTGTATAACTCTACCTGTATAATAGACAATAGACAATAGGTGCAGGAGTAGGCCATTCGGCCCTTCGAGCCAGCACCGCCATTCAAGGTGAACTAGGTGAACAAGGATAACTAACACTATCCTACACACTAGGGACAATGGATAATTGTACCAAAGCCAATTGACCAAACCTTCAGCCCCACCGAGTCTACATCGACCAGCGATCGCCCATGTACCAGTTCTATCCTCCACGCACTAGGACCAATTTACCGAAGCCAATTAACCTGCGAGTCTTCGGAGCGTGGGAGGAAACCGGAGCACCCGGAGAAAACCCACGCAGGTCACGGGGGAGAACGTACAAACTCCGTACAGACGGAACCCGTAGTCGGGATCGAACCCGGGTCTCAGGCGCTGTGAGGCAGCAACTCTACCCGCTGTGCCACCGTGACCGGCCCTGGTGCAGAGTTGAAAATTCCCAAGAAGGGTTTTATTGTCATGTGTCCCAGATAGGACAATGAAATTCTTGCTTTGCTTCAGCACAACACAATATGTAAACGTAATACAGAACAGGGGATAATAGTTCAGTGTGTCCATATACCATAGACCATATATACAGTATATACACACAATAAATAAACAGATAAAGTGCAATAGGCTGTTATTGTTCAGAGCTTGTTTGATGCCGAGTTTAATAGCCTGATGGCTGTGGGGAAGTAGCTATTCCTGAACCTGGTCATTGCAGTCTTCAGGCTCCTGTACCTTCTACCTGATGGCAACGGGGAGATGAGTGTGTGGCCAGGATGGTGTGGGTCCTTGATGATGCTGCCAGCCTTTTTGAGGCAGCGACTGCGATAGATCCCCTCGATGGTGGGGAGGTCAGAGCCGATGATGGACTGGGTAGCGGTCAGGACTTTCCACCCTGGAAAAAAGGTTCTGACTGTCTGCCCTATCTACGCCTCTCATAATTCTACAGGACACATAGAAACATAGACAATAGGTGCAGGAGGAGGCCATTCGGTCCTTCGAGCCAGCACCGCCATTCATTGCGATCATGGCTGATCGTCCCCTATCAATAACCCGTGCCTGCCTTCTCCCCATATCCCTTGATTCCACTAGCCCCTAGAGCTCTATCTCTCTTAAATTCATTCAGTCATTTGGCTTTCAACCTCCTTTCTTTTAAAATCTTTTTATTAGCTTTTTTTCCCCAAAACAACAGAAAAGACTAATGAGAAACATAACAATAATATTGATACATAGGAACCAGGATTATATTAATGACAGGTATAACCTAACTATGAGTCCAGTGTCAACCTACACATTGAATGAGTATTCATTCCCGGTCTCTATTTAAATATATTTAAAAGAAAACATATATAAAAAAAGCAAAAAGATAAAAAGAAAAAAAAAAAGAGAAAACAGGATTTCCCTTCAGCCTCTGACGCTCCAGAGCGTTTCTCCGATACGTTGATCTCGAGTGTCTAACGGGTAAACCGTCTTGTGTTGACAGGTAAAGGCTATTCTTCTTCCCATCGGCTGAGGCCCAGCAGTCCCTTCTCTACGAACAGTAGCATGAACGGGTCGCAGAGCCAGTGCGAGCGGACGAGGCCGTCCATGAAACACAAGGCGGCCGTCGTCCGAGTGGAGCAGCCGGCCGTCCCACACCGGCGAGAGGCAGCGGCGGACGGTGAGTCACGGTTTGGCGCCGAGCGTCCCACCCCTCGCCCCGTCCCGCTGGCTGTCCGTGGGAGTACTGGCGGCTGGGCTGGGCAAATCCTCGCTTAGCTGGAGGTAGATAAAAAATGCTGGAGGAACTCAGCGGGTGAGGCAGCATCTATGGAGCGAAGGAAATAGGCAACATTTCGGGTCGAGACCCTTCTTCAGACCGATGTGGGGGGGGGGGGGGGCGGGAAGAAGAAAGGAAGAGGCGGAGACGGTGGGCTGTGTTGGGGAGCTGGGAAGGGGAGGGGAAGGAGGGAGAAAGCAGGGAACTACCTGAAATTAGAGAAGTCAATGTTCATGCCACCGGGGTGCAGACTGCCCAAGCGGAATATGAGGCGCTGCTCCTCCAATTTACGGTGGGACTCGCTCTGGTCGTGGGGGAGGCCCAGGACAGAAAGGTCGGATTGGGAATGGGAGGGGGAGTTGAAGCGCTGGGCCACTGGGAGATCAGGTTGGTTATTGCGAACCGAGCGGAGGTGTTGGGCAAAGCGATCGCCGAGCCTGCGCCGGAAGTTCTCGTCGGACCCAGGCGCCGAAACCCTTCCCGCTCAACATGAGCCGCCTTTCCTCAACACGCCTTCACCTCCCTCCAAGACGCAGTGAGGCGTCTCCTGTGCCGGGCTCCTCCTCCAAACCCTGCACTTCCTTGCCCAGTACAATGCCAGTCCCACGAGCATGTGACTCCATGCGGCAAGCGCGACCTAACGTGGTCGCTTGAGCCGTACGGCCTCGCGGGGCCGGTCCCACTTCGATCGCCGGAGCCGTATGGAGTTGTGCGGAGCTGGTCCCGACATCGCGCGGGGCTCCGAAAAACTGACCGTGTTCAAAAATTCCGCGCGGCAACGGCCTGCCGACCCGCAGCCACATTGAGGCCGTACGCAGCGTCTTGACGGCGTACGCCTAGCGTGAACTTCCCACGGACTTCGCTCGAACTTCACGTCAACTCGTACGGGATCACTCGACCTCCGTGCGGCCCCAGCTTCCGGTTTGGTCGCGCTTGCCGCATGCGGTCACATGCTCGTGGGACCGGCCCTTACAGTCCTGATAGAACGTTGACCAGTACAGTCCTCCCTCAAGCCCGCACCTAACCCAACTCTTCACAGTACGGTACTTACTGAGTCACAAGTACCGAGGTACAGTGAAAAGCCACTTCACTTTCAAGTCACTTATATTAGCCGGGACATCCTGTATATTTGGGCTAAATTGGTTTGTCCCGTACGGGACCGCCCTTGTCCCGTATTTGACCGCTACTACTCGGGTCGAGGGGACTGTCGGGTCGTCCGGCCCCGCCTCACCCGTCCCGACGTAGTGCAGCCCATGGAGTGCAGCAGCAGCAGCACCAGCACCTCGCCCGTGGCCCCGTCGGTCGCTCGGTCGGCAGCCCGGCCAGCTGTCCAACCTTCGGACCTTCGCTGACCGCCGACACCACCACCACCCCTCCTTCTCACGGCCGATCATCGGTTCACGAGTTGGACGGGGCGCCGGACTTTGCGCGCGGCCCCCCCCCCCGGGCCAAAACTCCTCAGCTGTCCCGCCGGCTGGGCTTTGTGTGCAGTCCAGCACCCGGGCCCAACTCATCATTCACCCAGACACGGCCCAGTCGGTCAACGATTTGCCGTGGGGAATTTGTCCCGTATTTTGACCTTTTGTCCCTTATTTGGGAGTGAGAAAGTTGGCCACCCTATCCAGGGACTCTATGGTCATCTCAGGTCCACCTGGTCACGTTGACTCTCTTTCTTTCCCTGAAGACCTGCCGCCACCGCCCGACCCCCCACCCTGCCAAGGTTCAAAGCTCTACTCAAGGTCAACGGGGGTGGGCGATTCTCCGGAGAGCCTGCAGGTGCCCTGCCTGGAAGTGGACACAAGCGCATTGGACCACCTGTTGAAGGCATCTCTTGAAGGCCAAACCAACCAGGAGGACATGTGGAGCAAACAGCAACACAAGCCAACGATGGGATCAGGTAGGAGAGAGCGTGGATATCGTGGCGGCCAACTCACTGGACGGTTTCCAGAGAGAGTTAGATATAGACAACAGGTGCAGGAGTAGGCCATTCGGCCCTTCGAGCCAGCGCCGCCATTCAATGTGATCACGGCTGATCATCCCCAATCAGTGCCCCGTTCCTGCCTTCTCCCCACATCCCCTGACTCCGCTATCTTTAAGAGCCCTATCTAGCTCTCTCTTGAAAGCATCCAGAGAACCGGCCTCCACCGCCCTCTGAGGCAGAGAATTCCACAGCTCCTAGGGCTAACGGAATCAAGGGATATGGGGTGGTATGGAGTTGTGCGGGGCTGGTCCCGACATCGCGCAGGGCTCCGAAAATCCTGCACTGTCCGAAAAGTCCACGCGCCAACGGCCTGTCGGCCCGCGGGCACATTGAGGGCGTACGCAGCGTCTCTACGGCGTACGCCTAGCGTGTGCCGTTGCGCGATGACATCACCGCCCGACGCCGTGCAACGTCCAAATTCAGTCGGCCCGCCTCCTGCCCAGCTGATTGGTCAGTATGATGCCGGGACCAGCCCCGCACAACTCCAGACGGCTCCACGGTTGGAAGTGGGACCGGCCCCCGCGAGGCCGTACGCCTCAAACCACCACGTTTGGTCGCGCTAGACGCATGCAGTCGCACGCTGGTGGGACAGGCCCCTAACTCTTGAGGAAGCTTCACATTCCGGGGAAGATTTCCGTCACCGATGCCCCGGTCACAACCTCTTGCTTCCCCCTCTCCCGCTTTTCCGGCTCTCTCTGCGGTCAGCGGGATTGTGGCTGGAATTGCAGCAGCTGTTTTACACGTTCTCCGGCGGAACAGCTGCCTGGAAACCACCAGCTCAAATCTCCCTTTGTGATGTGTGTTTGAAGATTCGACAGTGGCCCAGAACGTCAGCTTTAACTCTCGTTTGATCTCGCCTGCGTAAATAATTGGCACCCCATCTGAGAGGGGTGAAATATCAGTTTATTTTAGAGGTACAGGCAGGAGACAGGCCCTTCGGCCCACCGTGTCCGTGCCGACCAGCGATCCCCGCACACTAACACTATCCAACACACACTGGGGACAATTTACATTTACACCAAGCCAATTAACCTACAAACCTGCACGTCTTTGGAGTGTGGGAGGAAACCGAAGATCTCGGAGAAAACCCACGCGGGTCACGGGGAGAACGTGCAAACTCCGTACAGACAGCGCCCGTAGTCGGGATCGAACCCGGGTCTCTGGTGCCGTGATGCAGCAACTCTACCGCTGCGCCACCGTGCCGAATGTTTGACATCTCGATCTTGAGGCTGTTCCCCACGCGATTTTATACACCTCTGTAAGACCACAAATAGACACAAAATGGCGGAGTAACTCAGCGGGACAGGCAGCATTTCTGGAGAGAAGGCGGTGATGGGTGGCATTTGTTCAGAAGGGTCTCGAACCGAAACGTCACCCATTCTTTCTCTCCAGAGATGCTGCCTGTCCCGCTGCGTTACTCCAGCATTTTGTGTCCACCTTTGAGATTTTACCAGCAGTTTAATCTGCAGTTCTTTCTCACCGAACTAAAAAACTCTATCTCTCGTTTCCCTCTCCCCTGACTCTCAGTCTGAAGAAGGGTCTCGACCCGAAACGTCGCCCGTTCCTTCGCCCCAGAGATGCCGCCTGTCCCCGCTGAGTTACTCCAGCATTTTGTGTCCACCTGCAGTTTAAATCAGCATCTGCAGTTCCTTCCTACTCATCAATTCTCCTTTCCTTGTTTGTCTGTCTTTCCAGAAGAAGTTCTGATCCCGTACAGCAAGCCCAGCTTCCCGTCTCCGGGCCACGTGAGTGGTCAAAGTTCGTCGGGAACGGCCTCGTCCAAGGGGTCAACTGGACCGAGGAAAGGCGTGGCGTCACGAGGCGGAACAGCGATGGGTTCCCACCAGCGGAACGCCAGCGAGCTTGCAGACGTGGCGTATCTCAGCTCATGTGGGCAAGGCCACCAGCCCTTTGGGGATGTATGTAAGTGTCCGATACGATGCCATATGATCAATCAATTAATCAAATTTTTTTTTTTAAACCAAAAACAATTTAAATCAATTATTTACAAGAATTTTCACTGCCATTCAATGTGATCACGGCTGATCATCCCCAATCAGTACCCCGTTCCTGCCTTCTCCCCATATCCCCTGACTCCTTTTTCTATCTTTAAGAGCCCTATCCAGCTCTCTCTTGAGAACCGGCCTCCACCGAGGCAGAGAATTCCACAGACTCACAACTCTCTGTGTGGAAAAAGTGTTTCCTCGTCTCCGTTCTAAATGGCCGACCCCTTGTTCATCGCCCGTAGTCAGGATCGAGCCCGGGTGTCAGGCGCTGAGAGGCAGCAGCTCTACCCACTGCGCCACCGTGGGAAAGATGAGGGGAACTTGATCGCGATCTCGGACGCGGTGCCTGAGAGCAGATCCAATGACAATAATATCTTTAATATTAACGCCCATTTTTATGTTGCATTTGGCTGTGTAAAGTGGCAGGTGATAGTTAGCAGATGATTTATCAAACTAAACTTGGCCAACAGCCAGACAAGGATTTGCTAGGAATGGTAGCCAATAGATTGATTGGAGAGATCAGAGATTCATAGAAACATAGAAAATAGGTGCAGGAGGAGGCCATTCGGCCCTTTGAGCCAACACCGGCCATTCAATGTGATCATGGCTGATCATCCGAAATCAGTACCCCCGTTCCTGCCTTCTCCCCATATCCCCTGATTCCGTTAGCCCCAAGAGCCACATCCAACTCGCTCTTGAAAACATCCAGTGAATTGGCCTCCACTGACCTCTGTGGCAGATAATTCCATAGAGTGATACAGTGTGGAAACAGGCCTTTCCGCCCAACTTGCCCACACTGGCCAACATGTCCCAGCTACACTAGTCACACCTGCCTGCGTTTGGCCCATATCCCTCCAAACCCGTCCTATCCATGTACCTGTCTAACTGTTTCTTAAATGTTGGGATAGTCCCAGCCTCAACTACCTCCTCCGGCAGCTCGTTCCACACACCCACCACCCTTTGTGTGACAAGGTTGCCCCTCAGATTCCTATTCAATCTTTTCCACCTCCACCTTAAACCTATCATTAGTAGGTGATACTCAACAGCTCACAGCTTATGATGACTTAGGAAAAGGCCATTCAGCCCATTGAGTGGGAAGAAACTGCAGACTTGCAGGTTTACACAAAAGGACACAGAGTGCTGGAGTAACTCAGCGGGTCAGGCAGCATCTGTGGTGAACATGGATAGGTGACGTTTCACAGAGTGCTGGAGTAACTCAGCGGGTCAGGCAGCATCTGTGGAGAACATGGATAGGTGACGTTTCACAGAGTGCTGGAGTAACTCAGCGGGTGCAGCAGCATCTATGGAGCTAAGGAAATAGGCAACGTTTCGGGCCGAAACCCTTCCGGGTTTCGGCCCGAAACATTGCCTATTTCCAGAAGGGTTTCGGCCCGAAACGTTGCCTATTTCCTTAGCTCCATAGATGCTGCTGCACCATAACTCAGCGGGTCAGGCAGCATCTGTGGAGAACATGGATAGGTGACGTTTCACAGAGTGCTGGAGTAACTCAGCGGGTCAGGCAACACCTGTGGAGAACATGGATAGGTGACGTTTCACAGAGTGCTGGAGTAACTCAGCGGGTCAGGCAGCATCTATGGAGAACATGGCCTCCTCCTGCACCTATTTTCTATGTTTCTATGTTTCTAAATGGCAGCATGGCAATAGACAAGACAATAGGTGCATTAGTGTTACAATAACCATATAACCATATAACAATTACAGCACGGAAACAGGCCATCTCGGCCCTACAAGTCCGTTCCGAACAACTTTTTTCCCTTAGTCCCACCTGCCTGCACTCATACCATAACCCTCCATTCCCTTCTCATCCATATGCCTATCCAATTTATTTTTAAATGATACCAACGAACCTGCCGCCACCACTTCCACTGGAAGCTCATTCCACACCGCTACCACTCTCTGAGTAAAGAAGTTCCCCCTCATGTTACCCCTAAACTTCTGTCCCTTAATTCTGAAGTCATGTCATCGATGAAGTCATGTCACAATGAAGTCCAGTTGGTTGGAGTCCAGTTTCACCCAAACCTGTGGCACAGCAGTTAGAGGCTGACGTTTCGGGTCACAGCTTCTAACCTCCCTGGTTCTTTCTTCCAACAGAGTGAAGAAGTTACACGCCCCGGGGACTCATCGTCGTGAAAAGCCTCGTCTGACGAGAAGGCCACGGCACTCACGTGGTGCAAAGATCCTCTTAGATATTTATTGTATTATGACAGGACCTGTAAATGTGATGTAAAGCCCACAGTCCCACAGACACACGTGTACGTATCCTCGCCACTGCCGTCACTCTGTCCACCGCCTCCCCCGCCCCCCCCCCCCAAACCCACCCCCAACACACACACCATGCCTGCTCTCAATCCCTCCTCCCCCCTCCCCTCCCCCTCCGGACCCCCACCCTCTGCAACATAGACAAAGGAAGAATGAAGACAAAATAGAAATTTAAAGGGCCTGTCCCACTTTCCTGCGTTATTCACGAGTTCTCCCGAGTTTTCAAACTCGCAGAATGTCCGTAGCGAGTCCGTGGATATATCGTAGCGGCTCGTTACACCAGCCGCGGGCACTCGGGGCATCAGATAAGTCGGGACGTTTTTTCCAGCCCGATGAAAAATGTCCACGAGTAAAAAAATATCCCCGCGTCCCTACGGCTGGAGTAACGAGCCGCTACGATATATCCACCGACTCCTACGGACTTGTTACGTACATTCTGCGAGTTTGATAGCTCGGGAGAATTCGTGACTAACTCGGGAAAGTGGGACAGGCTTTTTAGATGTTACAATCTAAAGGGCCGGTCCCACGAGCATGTGACTGCAAGCGGCGAGCGTGACCTAAAGGGCCGGTCCCACGTGCATGTGACTGCAAGCGGCGAGCATGACCTAAAGGGCCAGTCCCACGTGCATGCGACTGCATGCGGCAAACGCGACCTAACCAGAAGTGGGGGCCGCGCGGAGGTCGAGTGAGTGACGTGAAGTTCGAGCGAAGTCCGCGGGAAGTTCGCGCGTGACGTATGGTGTCGAGGCGGCTGTGGGCCGGCAGGCCGTTGCCGCACGAAATTTTTGAACACGGTCAGTTTTTCGGAGCCCCCCCCCGCGCGATGTCGGGACCACAACTCCATACGACTCCGGCGATCGAAGTGGGACCGGCCCCGCGAGGCCATACGGCTCAAGCGACCACGTTAGGTCGCGCTTGCCACATGGAGTCGCATGCTCGTGGGACTGGCCCTTTAGGTCGCGCTTGTCGCCTGCTCGTGGGACGGGCCCTTTAGGGAGAGGGAGAGAGAGAGAGAGGGGGCGGCGGCATTTCTTCTGTAAATAGTTCTTGTTGCATTGCCGAACAACAAACTCACCTTGTTTTTTTTACTTTACATCTCGTAGTGTCCTGACATTATTTCCCCCATCGGTCCGTTGTACTATATGTCCATCGACCTGGCGCCAACAACATTAAGACGGAAAAGGAAAAAAAAAAAAAGAACATATATGTATTTTTTAAAGTCGTTCCTGCATCACTTTCGTTTCCGTTTTTTCATGTTTCTGTTTTTTGACGTTTGCACTGACCAATTTTTTTTGTTTTAGGGATAAGCACAAAAAAACCTTCCCAGCTCCTGAGAAAACGAGGGAAAGCGTGGGAAATTACGTTGAATGGGAGAGAGATTTTAGCTCGCCCGCGTGTGGGCGTGCGTGTGCGTGGACACGAGGCCTGGCGTACTGGCGGGCTCGTGTGCATGGGTCATGCATGTGCGTGCGTGGGTATGTGTGCGGTTGTTTTGCTTGAGAGTATGTCATGTATGTCTCTCTACGTGCGTGTAGCATGTGTATGTGACAAGTGCGTGCACACGGGGCAGTATGATTTGTGCGTGTGCTGAAATATATTGCGTGTGTACGTGTGTGAGTGTGCGTGCGCAAGCGTGTGTGTGTATGTGTGGATGCACACAAGTGCGTGTGCGTGTACATGCGCGCACACATGAATGTGTGTATTGGTGTGTGCCCGAGTGTGTGTGTACGTGAGCGAGTGTGTGTGTGTGTGTGTGTGTGTGTGGGTCTGCATGTAGGGGGCTAAGGCTTCTGTGCCTCTTTAGGATGGCATCTGCAACGCAGTCACCTCTGAGCACCACAGAGGTATCGATCGAGGTGTGTCTGGCCCTGTACACAGGAGGCCTCTCCCCTCACCCCTGAGAGAGGGTTCCAAGCCAAGCCCGGCCTGGGCAAGCACGCGATTGTCGTTCAGCCACAGAAGCCCCCTGCCCCCCCAAAGACCCCCCCCCCTCCCCCCCCCCCCCACCTCATAATTATTTAAAACAGTTTTCTTCTTTTTAATAGAGAATAAAAAAGGCATCCTACTCGCCCGTCCCACCTAACCCTGACCACACACCCCCCACCCCCCCACTTTAAATCCGTAAAGGATATCACCTTGAGTTCTGAAGTGGCAAGCTTCCAATATCGCAACCGCTGAACAAGAAGAGGGTCAAAGGATGCTTGATGTCATATATAGTCTAAAACATTAATCTTATGGCAAGGTCTGGAGCCTTGTTTACGCTGTTAATGGTGAAATAAAGTGTGTGTCAGTATTAAGGGAAGTTGTCCATGAGTCTATAGTATATTGATTAAAACATTGATGTTTTTATGCTACCTTGTCTGAGCGTTCTATAACTTTCCGCACCCAGCTGGGCTCACACATTCTAGGGGAAGAATTATAGACAATAGGTGCAGGAATAGGCCATTCGGCCCTTCGATTTTCATATGATGAAAGACTGGATAGACTCGGCTTGTACTCGCTAGAATTTAGAAGATTGAGGGGGGATCTTATAGAAACTTACAAAATCCTTAAGGGGTTGGACAGGCTAGATGCAGGAAGATTGTTCCCGATGTTGGGGAAGTCCAGGATAAGGGGTCACAGTTTAAGGATAAGGGGGAAGTCTTTTAGGACCGAGATGAGAAAAACATTTTTCACACAGAGAATTCTCTGCCACAGAAGGTAGTTGAGGCCAGTTCATTGGCTATATTTAAGAGGGAGTTAGATGTGGTCCTTGTGGCTAAAGGGATCAGGGGGTATGGAGAGAAGGCAGGTACAGGATACTGAGTTGGATGATCAGCCATGATCATATTGAATGGCGGTGCAGGCTCGAAGGGCCGAATGGCCTACTCCTGCACCTATTTTCTATGTTTCTATGTTTCGAGCCAGCACCACCATTCAATGTAATCGTGGCTGATCATCCCCAATCAGTACCCCGTTCCTGCCTTCTCCCCGTATCCCCTGACTCCACTATCTTTAAGAGCCCAATCTAGCTCTCTCTTGAAAGCATCCAGAGAACCGGCCTCCACCGGCCTCCGAGGCAGAGAATTCCACAGACTCACCACTCTCTGTGTGAAAAGGTGTTTCCTCGTATCCGTTCTAAATGGCTTACCCCTTATTCTTAAACTGTGTGTGGCGCCTGGTTCTGGACTCCCCCAACATCGGGAACATGTTGCCTCTAGCGTGTCCAAACCCTTAATAATCTTATATGTTTCAATGAGATACCCTCTCATCCTTCTAAACTCCAGAGTATACAAGCCCAGCTGCTCCATTCTCTCAGCATATGACAGTCCCGCCATCCCGGGAATTAACCTTGTGAATCTACGCTGCACTCCCTCAATAGCAAGAATGTCCTTCCTGCTTCTGCTTCCTGAGGTGGGACCTTTCCTGCGAGCCATGCCCTAGCTCATGTGAAGTGCAGAGTGCAAGGGTTAAGGGTTAGTTCGGAGATACAGCGCGGGAACAGGCCCTTCGGCCCACCGAGTCCATGCCGACCATCAGTCATCCGTTCCCGATGTTGGGGGAGTCCAGAACCAGGGGCCACACACACAGTTTAAGAATAAGGGGTAAGCCATTTAGAACGGAGACGAGGAAACACTTTTTCACACAGAGAGTGGTGAGTCTGTGAAATTCTCTCCCTCAGAGGGCGGTGGAAGCCGGTTCTCTGGATGCTTTCAAGAGAGAGCTAGATAGGGCCCTTAAAGATAGCGGAGTCAGGGGATATGGGGAGAAGGCAGGAACGGGGTACTGATTGGGGATGATCAGCCATGATCACATTGAATGGCGGTGCTGGCTCGAAGGGCCGAATGGCCTACTCCTGCACCTGTTGCCTGTTATCTATTGTCTATTGTGTACTAACATCAGTTGCTTGTGTGCAGTCAGCATGAAAGACAATACATGATTACAATCGAGCCGTCCACAGTGTACAGATACAGGATAAGGGAATAACGTTTAGTGCAAGGTAAAGCCAGCAAAGTCCGTTCAAGGATAGTCCGAGGGTCACCAATGAGGTAGATAGTAGTTCAGGACCGCTCTCTGGTTGTGGTAGGATGGTTCAGTTGCCTGATAACAGCCGGGAAGAAACTGTCCCTGAATCTGGAGGTGTGCGTTTTCACACTTCTGTACCTCTTGCCCGATGGGAGAGGGGAGAAGAGGGAGTGGCCGGGGTGAGACTGGTCCTTGATGATGCTGCTGGCCTTGCCGAGGCAGCGTGAGGTGTAGATGGAGTCAATGGAAGGGAGGTTGGTTTGTGCGATGGTCTGGTCTGCGTCTACAATTCTCTGGAATTTCTTGCGGTCCTGGATGGAGTTGTTCCCAAACCGTGCTGGGATGCATCCCGATAAAATGCCTGAAGAAGGGTCTCGACCCGAAACGTCACCTATTCCTTCGCTCCATAGATGTTGCCTCACCCGCTGAGTTTCTCCAGCATTTTTGACTACATCGATTTTCCCAGCATCTGCAGTTCCTTCTTAAACGCTGAATCTGGAGGTGTGGGTTTTCACACGGGTCGGCACGGTGGTGCAGCGGGTAGAGCTGCTGCCTCACAGCGCCGGAGACCCGGGTTCGATCCTGACTACGGGTGCTGTCTGTACGGAGTTTGTACGTTCTCCCCGTGACCTGCGTGGGTTTTCTCCGGGTGCTCCGGTTTCCTCCCACACTCCAAAGACGGACAGGCTTGTAGGTTAATTGGATTTGGTAAAATTATAAATTGTCCCTTGTATATAGGACAGTGCTCATGCATGGGGTGACCTCTGCTCGACGGGCCAAAGGGCCTGTTATAGACAATAGGTGCAGGAGTAGGCCATTCGGCCCTTGGAGCCAGCACCGCCATTCAATGTGATCACGGCTGATCATCCCCAATCAGTACCCCGTTCCTGCCTTCTCCCCGTATCCCCTGACTCCGCTATCTTTAAGAGCTCTATCTAGCTCTCACTTGAAAGTATCCAGAGAACCGGCCTCCACCGCCCTCTGAGGCAGAGAATTCCACAGACTACAACTCTCCGTGTGAAAAATTGTTTCCTCGTAGAAACCTAGAAAATAGGTGTAGGAGGAGGCATTCAGCCCTTCGAGCCAGCACCGCCATTCAATATGATCATGGCTGATCATCCAACTCAGTATCCTGTACCTAGAAACATAGAACATAGGTGCAGGAGTAGGCCATTCGGCCCTTCGAGCCTGCACCGCCATTCAATATGATCATGGCTGATCATCCAACTCAGTATCCTGTACCTGACTTCTCTCCATACCCCCGATCCCTTTAGCCACAAGGGCCACATCTAACTCCCTCTTAAATATAGCCAATGAACTGGCCCCAACTACCTTCTGCGGGAGAGAATTCCAAAGATTCACCACTCTCTGTGTGAAAAAAGTTTTCCTCATCTCGGTCCTAAAAGATTTCCCCCTTATCCTTAAACTGTGACCCCTTGTCCTGGACTTCCCCAACATCGGGAACAATCTTCCTGCATCTAGCCTGTCCAACCCCTTAAGAATTTTGTAAGTTTCTATAAGATCCCCCCTCAATCTTCTAAATTCTAGTGAGTAGTGTCCCGAAACGTCACCCATTCCGTCTCTCCAGAGATGCTGCCTGTCTCCCAATCAGTACCCCGTTCCTGCCTTCTCCCCATATCCCCTGACTCCGCTATCTTTAAGAGCCCTATCTAGCTCTCTCTTGAAAGTATCCAGAGAACCGGCCTCCACTGCCCTCTGAGGCAGAGAATTCCACAGACAGAAAAAATGTTTTTCTCATCTCAGTCCTAAAAGACTTAATTCCCCTTTATCCTTAAACTGTGACCCCTTGTTCCGTTCTAAATGGCTTACCCCTTATTCTATTTCCTTGCTATATCTTTGAAATCTAAATTCTGTGGGTTGCAGGTCAAACTTTATAATTTAGAGATACAATGTGGAAACAGGCCCTTCGGCCCACCAGCTCCGTGCCGACCAACGATCACCCCGCACGCTAACACTATCCCACACACACTAGGAGCAATTGGCAATTTTACAGAAGCCAACTGAACTACAAACCTGTATTTCTTTGGAGCGTGGGAGGAAACCGGAGCTCACGGGGAGAACGTGCAAACTCCGCACAGCCAGCACCCGTGGTCAGGATCGGACCCGGGTCCGGCGCTGTGAGGCAGCAACTCTACCGCTGCGCCACCGTGCCACCCCCTTGTAACGATGAAATTCCAACGTGATGAAACCTCTCCTTGAAGTCAACTTTAAAAAAAAATTCTGTCTCGAAACTGCTCTGAAGTTGTGTAAAATCAAGGCAATATATTTCACATCACGGTTCCAGACCTTGGGATTGTTAGTTCAGTAACATAACCACACTCACAGAGCGAGCGAGAGAGCGAGAGAGAGTGAGAGAGAGAGACGGAATCTCAGGAGTATTGAGAAAGGAGCCCAGAGACCTTGAAATGCTTAAATCAAAACCGTGATGGGAAGAGTCACGTTACACGTTGCATAGAAAAAAAATGAGGTATCGTGAATTAAAAAGCTGGGGAGGATTTTTTTCCACTTATGGAAGATGTCCTTGCTGTGTTCTCAATCGTCAGTCAGCTTGGGTCAGTCACCATGTGTGTTTTTGTAACCGGAGATGACTGTATATAAGTGACAATCGAGCCATTCAGCGGGTGGCGAAGACCTCATCGTTCACTCTAGCTGAAGCTGGCTACCACTCACCATACATATTTCAACATTTCCTCTCATCTTTCCCATTTTTGTCCCTCCAACCCTCCCAGAGCTATTTTTTTTCCTTTTTTCCTGGAGCCCCCCCTGGGATTTGCAATGGAGGGAAGGATCGGATGACGGAATGCAGGGTTTGAGGGCAGAGGAATTCCTGGCCGTGGTTGAACAGAGAGCGTCTTGTGCTCATTGCAAATTGCTCCTGTAATGGCTTTAACCTCGTGCTCTGGCATCGGCTGGGCTCCTTATCCTCACCACCACCTGCCTGGAGATGTGTGGTGGCCATCCCAGTTCCTCATGGGATCAGTTCTCAAGGCCGACTCGCTCAAAGTGCCCCCACCCCCCTTTCCCCCCACCCCCCCCAAATTCTCACACCTATCCTTCACAATTTATTTCAGACCATTCAGCCCATCAAGTCAACTTCCACCATTCAATCATTCTAAGAGCAGAATTTGACCATTCAGCCCATCAATTCTACTCCGCCATTCAATGGACAATAGACAACAGGTGCAGGAGGAGGCCATTCGGCCCTTTGAGCCAGCACCGCCATTCATTGTGATCATGGCTGATCGTCCCCTATCAATAACCCGTGCCTGCCTTCTCCCCATATCCCTTGATCCACTAGCCCCTAGAGCTCTATCTAACTCTCTCTTAAATCCATCCAGTGACTTGGCCTCCACTGCCCTCTGTGGCAGGGAATTCCATAAATTCACAACTCTGTTGGTGAAAAGGTTTTTTCTCACCTCAGTTTTAAATGACCTCCCCTTTATTCTAAGACTGTGACCCCTGGTTCTGGACTCGCCCAACATTGGGAACATTTTTCCTGCATTTAGCTTGTCCAGTCCTTTTATAATTTTATATGTTTCTATAAGATCCGCCCTCTCATCCTTCTAAACTCCAGTGAATACAAGCCCAGTCTTTTCAATCTTTCCTCATATGACAGTCCCGCCATCCCAGGGATCAATCTCGTGAACCTACGCTGCACTGCCTCAATCACAAGGATGTCCTTCCTCAAATTAGGAGACCAAAACTGTACGCAATACTCCAGATGTGGTCTCACCGGAGCCCTATACAACTGCAGAAGAACCTCTTTACTCCTATACTGAAATCCTCTTGTTATAAATGTTCTTTCAGACCATTCAGCCCATCAAGTCTACTCCACCATTCAATCTTTCCCTCTCAACCCCATTTTGTTTTAATCGAAGGTAGACACAAAACGCAGGAGTAACTCAGCGGGTGAGGCAGCATCTCTGGAGAGAAGGGATGGGCGACATTTCAGGTCAAGACTCTTCTTCAAACTGAAGACAGTATTTCTGGAGGGAAGGGATGGGCGAGTTTCGGGTCGAGATTCTTTGTCTGACTGGCCATTTTGTTTTAGTTTAGTTTAGAGATACAGCGCGGAAACAGGCCCTTCGGCCCACCGGGTCCGCGCCGACCAGCGATCCCCGCACACTAACACTATCCTACACACACTGGGGACAGTTTTTACATTTACACCAAGCCAATTAACAAACCTGCACGTCTTTGGAGTGTGGGAGGAAACCGAAGATCTCGGAGGAAACCCACGCGGGTCACGGGGAGAACGTGCAAACTCCGCACAGACAGCGCCCGTAGTCGGGATGGAACCCGGGTCTCCGGCGGTAAGGCAGCAACTCTACCGCTGCACCACCGTGACAGCCCTAATTCTAGGGGTAGAATTAGACCATTCGGCCCATCAAGTCTACTCCACCATTCAATCGTGGCTGATCTATCTCTCCCTCTCAACCTCAGTTCGTTTTAGTTGTGAGATACAGCGCGGAAACAGGCCCTTCGGCCCACCGTGTCCGTGCCGGCCAGCGATCCCCGCACACTGGCACTATCCTACACACACTCCAGGGACATTTTTGTTTACATTTACACCAAGCCCAATTGACCTACAAACCCGTACGTCTTCGGAGTGTGGGAGGAAACCGGAGCGCCCGGAGAAAACCCATGCAGGTCACGGGGGGGAGAATGTTCAAACTCCGTACAGACAGCGCCCGTAGCCGGGATCGAACCCAGGTCTCTGGCGCAGTGAGCGCTGCAAGGCTGCAACTCTACTCCGACCCTGACTCTAGTTGTGGTGGAGGGGGTCAGGGTCACAGCGAGCGTAGATCGGTGAGACAGCAAGTTGAATGAGCAGACGTCAATTTTAAGCAGCTGTTTTTACATATTCATTGTTGTAAGTGCACACCACAAAGTTGAGCTGAGTTGAATGAAGTTTATTGGCCAAGTATTCACATACAAGGAATTTGCCTTGGTGCTCCGCCCACAAGTAACAACATGACATACAGTGACAGTTACGAATGACTCAGAAAACACTAAACATTAATAATAATAAAACATTAATGATAAAACACCATTGATCAACGCATGTGAACCAACAAAATACCAGATCTAAGGGAGGCGACAGATTTTTGGCTGTTGAGTAGAGCAACTACTCGTGGATAAAAACTGTTTTTATGTCTGGCTGTGGCAGCTTTGACAGTCCGGAGTCGCCTTCCAGAGGGAAGTGATTCAAAGAGTTTGTGGCCAGGGTGAGAGGGGTCAGAGATGATCTTGCCCGCTCGCTTCCTGGCCCTTGCAGTGTACAGTTCATCAATGGAGGGAAGGTTCCAGCCAATATCCTTCTCAGCTGATCGGACGATTCTCTGCAGCCTCCGGGTGTCGTGCTTGGTGTCTGAGCCAAACCAGACCACGACCACTCATTCCTGGGATCATTCTCGATAAACCTCCTCTGGACCCTCTCCAGAGCCGGCACATCCTTCCTCAGGTACGGGGCCCAAAATTGCTCACGATATTCCAAATGTGTCCTGACTAGCGCCTTGTAGATCCTCAGCGTTACATCCCTGTTTTTGTATACAAGCCCTATCGAAATTAATGCTAGCATTGAGTTTGTTTTCTTCACTACTGATTTGACTTGCAGACTAACTTTTTGGGAATCCTGCACTGAGCCAATGTTTTCTGCACATCAGATTTCTGGATTCTCTCCCCATTTATAAAATGGCCCACGCCTTTATTCCTACGACCAAAATGCACGATGCAGGCAGGGATGGCTGGAGTGGGGAGTGGGGGAGAGTAGCTGACTATAGGAGATAATCACACACACACACACACACCCTCACCGGGATCTGGCCAGCGTCCAAACTCCCATTGTGGGGGACATCAGTCTAACTCAGCCAGGCTGGACAAACCTCAGGCCTTGCCAAGTTCCTCAAACTCCACGCTCCGCATGGTAAATTTCAATATGGTACTGCATTGTACAGTGAGATTAGACCACGTTATACCTTGCCATCTACTGTGCCAGAATAAAAGCCCCCTTCAGCAGGAGGCAGAGAGTCCACAGGACAGACACAGACTCCTGGAGTAACTCAGCGGGGCGGGCAGCATCTCTGGCATCAGTTCGAAGAAGGGTCTCCACCCGAAACGTCACCCATTCCTTCTCCCCGGAGATGCTGCCTGTCCCGCTGAGTTGCTCCAGCTTTTTGTGTCTATCTTCGGTTTAAACCCAGCATCTGTAGTTCCTTCCTCCACACTCCGAGTCCAGTCACTAATCCTCAATCCCAGGAATGAGTGGGTTAACCTATGATGAGCGTTTGTCGGCACTGGGCCTGTACTCGCTGGAGTTTAGAAGGATGAGGGGAGACCTCATTGAAGCTTACCGAATAGTGAAAGGCCTGGATAGAGTGGATGTGGAGAGGATGTTTCCACTAGTGGGAGAGTCTAGGACCAGAGGTCACAGCCTCAGAATTAAAGGACGTTTCTTTAGGAAGGAGATGAGGAGGGATTTTTTTAGTCAGAGGGTGGTGAATCAGTGGAATTCATTGCCACAGACGGCTGTCGAGTTAGGATCGCCAACTTTCTCACTCCCAAATAAGGGACAACAGGTCAAAATACGGGACAAATCGTTGACCGACTGGGCCGTGTCTGGATGAATGATGAGTTGGGCCCGGGTGCTGGACTGCACACAAAGCCCAGCCGGCGGGCCAGCTGAGGAGTTTTGGCCCGGGGGGGGGGCCGCGCGCAAAGTCCGGCGCCCCGTCCAACTCGTGAACCGATGATCGGCCGTGAGAAGGAGGGGTGGTGGTGGTGTCGGCGGTCAGCGAAGGTCCGAAGGTCGGACAGCTGGCCGGGCTGCCGACCGAGCGACCGACGGGGCCACGGGCGAGGCGCTGGTGCTGCTGCTGCTGCTGCTGCTGCACTCCATGGGCTGCACTACGTCGGGACGGGTGAGGTGGGGGCCGGACAACACGACAGACCCCTCGACCCGAGTAGTAGCGGTCAAATACGGGACAAGGGCGGTCCCGTACGGGACAAACCAATTTAGCCCAAATATACGGGATGTCCCGGCTAATACGGGACAGTTGGCTACACTACTGTGGTGGCCAAGTCAGTGGATATTTTTAAGGCAGAGATAGATAGATTCTTGATTAGTGCAGGTGTCAGGAGTTATGGGGAGAAGGCAGGAGAATGGGGTTAGGAGAGAGTGATAGATCAGCCATGATTGAATGGTGGAGTAGACTCGATGGGCCGAATGGCCTCATTCTGCTCCTATCACTCCTATGTACTTATGTACCCATAATGCAGATGGCAATGAGACCCAGCAGAGGGGAGCTGATTAAATCTAATCCCATCACCACTAGCAGATCGATGGAAAAGATTCCCTGGTTTAGCTTTAAGTTTAGGGTCAAGGTTCAGGATTAAAGTTTAAGATTTAAGTTTAGGGTTTAAGTTCAGGGTTAAAGTTCAGGGCCCGTAGTCAGGATGGAACCCCGGGTCTCCGGCGCTGTGAGGCAGCAACTCTACCGCTGCGCCACCGTACAGCTGGATAGCAGCTACTCAGCAGGGGTTCGGCGGGCCGAAGGGCCTGTTTATATGCTGCCTGACGCAACGAAACACATTTCTCATGACACCTCTAAATCGCAGGTGGACAAAAATGCTGGAGAAACTCAGCGGGTGAGGCAGTATCTACGGAGCGAAGGAATAGGTGACGTTTCAATAAACAATAGACAATAGACAATAGGTCTGCGCAGGAAGGAACTGCAGATGCTGGCAGGAAGGAAATAGGCAATGTTTCGGGCCGAAACGTTGCCTATTTCCTTCGCTCCATAGATGCTGCCGCACCCGCTGAGTTTCCCCAGCACTTTTGTCCACAATAGACAACAGACAACAGGTGCAGGAATAGAGGCCATTCGGCCCTTCGAGCCAGCACCGCCATTCAATGTGATCATGGCTGATCATCCCCAATCAGTACCCCGTTCCTGCCTTCTCCCCATATCTCCTGACTCCGCTATCTTTAACAGCCCTATCTAGCTCTCTCTTGAAAGCATCCAGAGAACCGGCCTCCACCGCCCTCTGTGAGGCAGAGAATTCCACAGACTCACGACTCTCTGTGAGAAAAAGTGTTTCCTCGTCTCCGTTCTAAATGGCTTACCCCTTATTCTTAAACTGTGTGTGTGTGTGGCCCCTGGTTCTGGACTCCCCCAACATCGGGAACATGTTCCCTGCCTCCAGCGTGTCCCAACCCTTAATAATGTTTCAATAAGATATCCTGTCATCCTTCGAAACTCCAGAGTGTACAAGCCCAGCCGCTCCATTCTCTCAGCATAGAGGCCCTTCTTCAGACTCCTTTGCATTCTGCGTACACCAGCCCGTGCGGGAGTGACACATCACCTCCGAAGCAATTTTCTCTCTCGGCTAAAAAAAGAACTATATTTCGGGGGAAAAAATAGCAGAAAATAGAACATCCCTTGTCTAAACGTCAGAACAAAAAAAAAAATTCTCCTCCCTTAAGCTCATTAACTGCCAACATGAGGCATTGAATGCTCTCATTGCAGAGTGCCCAGATGACAAGATCCCGTTGCATTCAGCTCCTTTAGAAAATGGTGCTCGGCGAATATCCTATTGTTACATGGTTATAAAAGGAGTTTTAAAAGAGTCTGACGGAATGATGTGACAGGTTTGTGAAGGGATAATTGTGATATCAGTGACATTGTACTAACCCTGCTTCCAAACCCCCCTCCCCTCCCCTCCCTTCCCCTCCCCTCCTTCACACTTAATTGGCCATGTTATATCTGGAGTATTGTGTCCTTCTGCAGTTGTATAGGGCTCTGGTGAGACCACATCTGGAGTATTGTGTACAGTTTTGGTCTCCTCATTCAAGGAAGGACATCCTTGCGATTGAGGCAGTGCAGCGTAGGTTCACGAGATTGATCCCTGGGATGGCGGGATTGTCATATGAGGAAAGATTGAAAAGACTAGGCTTGTATTCACTGGAGTTTAGAAGGATGAGGGGGATCTTATAGAAACTTATAAAATTATAAAAGGACTGGACAAGCTAGATGCAGGAAAAATGTTCCCAATGTTGGGCGAGTCCAGAACCAGGGGTCACACAGTCTTAGAATAAAGGGGAGGTCATTTAAGACTGAAGTGAGAAAAAACCTTTTCACCCAGAGAGTTGTGAATGTGTGGAATTCCCTGCCACAGAGGGCAGTGGAGGCCAAGTCACTGGATGGATTTAAGGGAGAGTTAGATAGAGCTCTAGGGGCTAGTGGAGTCAAGGGATATGGGGAGAAGGCAGGCACGGGTTATTGATAGGGGACGATCAGCCATGATTACAATGAATGGCAGTGCTGGCTCGAAGGGCCGAATGGCCTCCTATTTTCTAATCTAAATGTTGAGCACTTGCTGTCTCCGGCATTCAAATTCACAGTGTTTTGTTTAGAGATACAGCGCGGAAACAGGCCCTTCGGCCCACCGAGTCCGTGCCGACCAGCGATCCCCCTCACACTAGTTCTATCCAGCACCACTAGGGACAATTTACAAAAGGCAATTTAGCCAACAAACCCAGGTTCGATCCCGACTACGGGCGCTGTCTGCGCGGAGTTTGCACGTTCTCCCCGTGACCTGCGCGGGTTTTCTCCGAGATCTTCACTTTCCTCCCACACTCCAAAGTCGTGCAGGTTTGTAGGTTAATTGGCTTGGGTGTAAATGTAAAAAATGTCCCCATTGCGTGTAGGATCGTGTTAGCGTGCGGGGATCGCTGGTCGGCACGGACACGGTGGGCCGAAGGGCCTGTTTCCGCACTGTATCTCTAAACTAACACTTAAAAACTAAATAGAGACAATAGACTCTAGGTGCAGGAGGAGGCCATTCGGCCCTTCGAGCCAGCACCGCCATTCAATGTGATCATGGCTGATCATCCCCAATCAGTACCCCGTTCCTGCCTTCTCTCCATATCCCCTGACTCCACTATCTTTAAGAGCCCTATCTAGCTCTCTCTTGAAAGTATCCAGAGAACCGGCCTCCACTGCCCTCTGAGGCAGAGAATTCCACAGACTCACAACTGAAAAAGTGTTTCCTCGTCTCCGTTCTAAATGGCTTACCCCTTATTCTTAAACTGTGTGTGCGTGGCCCCTGGTTCTGGGTCCGAAGTTACACTTGCCATGCCTGAATGCAGCTTGCACGGGGCATCCAGCTGTTTAGTTCCAGGCACGCACGCCTGGAAACCCCTTCTCGACAGATGGTCGGCACTGGCAGGGCGGACAAATACTTTTTTCAAGGCAATTTCTTCGCAAATTATTTCTGCTTGTTAATTATTATTTGGGATTTGACAGATTTACTTTGAACTGACCGAAAATGATCAATCTTCATGTTGGGAGTTGGACTAATATACAGCGCGCCGCACTCCATTACAGACTGCGCGTGTGGGAGTGTTAGCAACGAGAGAGAGAGAGACACACACACACACACGCGCTCACATCTCCTGTTAAATCAACTGGCTGGCAGAGTGTGAGATAGCTGTGCACTCGCTGGAGTTTAGAAGGATGAGGTTTCAGTCTCAGTGTCGTTTATTGTCACGTGTACAGAGGTGCAGTGGGCAGATGCTTTAGACCTGCACGGGAATGTCGACGCTCCCGCCCCCACCAGTCCCGGGAAGATGGGGCCTGTCCATCAACATAGAAACATAGAAACATAGAAATTAGGTGCAGGAGTAGGCCATTCGGCCCTTCGAGCCTGCACCGCCATTCAATATGATCATGGCTGATCATCCAACTCAGTATCCCGTACCTGCCTTCTCTCCATACCCTCTGATCCCCTTAGCCACAAGGGCCACATCTAACTCCCTCTTAAATATAGCCAATGAACTGGCCTCGTCTACCCTCTGTGGCAGGGAGTTCCAGAGATTCACCACTCTCTGTGTGAAAAAAGTTCTTCTCATCTCGGTTTTAAAGGATTTCCCCCTTATCCTTAAGCTGTGACCCCTTGTCCTGGACTTCCCCAACATCGGGAGCAATCTTCCTGCATCTAGCCTGTCCAACCCCTTAAGAATTTTGTAAGTTTCTATAAGAACCCCTCTCAATCTCCTAAATTCTAGAGAGTATAAACCAAATCTATCCAGTCTTTCTTCATAAGATAGTCCTGACATCCCAGGAATCAGTCTGGTGAACCTTCTCTGCACTCCCTCTATGGCAATAATGTCCTTCCTCAGATTGTTCCCGATGTTGGGGAAGTCCAGAACAAGGGGTCACAGTTTAAGGATAAGGGGGAAATCTTTTAGGACCGAGATGAGAAAAACATTTTTCACACAGAGAGTGATGAATCTGTGGAACTCTCTGCCACAGAAGGTAGTTGAGGCCACAGTTCATTGGCTATATTTAAGAGGGAGTTAGATGTGGCCCTTGTGGCTAAAGGGATCAGGGGGTATGGAGAGAAGGCAGGTACAGGATACTGAGTTGGATGCTCAGCCATGATCATATTGAATGGCGGTGCAGGCTCGAAGGGCCGAATGGCCTCTACTCCTGCACCTATTTTCTATGTTTCTATGTTTCTATGCTCCAGGAGTAAACCTCAAGAAAATCCGGAGTCGGAGCCCCTAAGGCAGTTTGTCGTTGTCCACAACCTTGCTCTGGCAGCTCCTGTGATGGCGCTGGTGCCAAACTGTAACGGCCCTGCTGTTCCTTTGGATCGATCAGCGACATGGAGAGGGGGGACGTGCTGCATGGGCAACAGCCTGTCTGTCCTCCATATGACATCGATCGCCCAGGCTTGCATCTGACCACACATCACCTGCAAACTAGGATGCATGCATCGCTGGGGGGGGGGGGGGGGGGGGGGGAGGCTACCTACCGAGGTACAGTGAAAGGCTTTTGTTGCGTGCTGACCATTCAGAGGACCAGACTCTCACTCTGAAGAAGGGTCTCGACCCATAACAATTTAGATTATTAAATTAAATTAAATTTCTTTATTTATATAGCACATTTTTAGTCAACTTGCATTGACCCCAAAGTGCTTCACATAATTACATCCACACACACAGGCAAAGGTGGGTGAAGTGTCTTGCCCAAGGACACACACCGGCAAAGGTGGGTGAAGTGTCTTGCCCAAGGACACAACGACAGTATGCACTCCAAGCGGGATTCGAACCGGCTACCTTCCGGTTGCCAGCCGAACACTTAGCCCATTGTGCCATCTGTCGTCCCTTCTTTAGTAACTTGTCAGTTTCTTTGTTGAACTAAATTAAGGCGCATGTTGCAATCAAAAGCGCTTGAACAATTGGTTTGGACACGCTAGAGGCAGGAAACATGTTCCCGATGTTGGGGGAGTCCAGAACTAGGTCCACAGTTTAAGAACACGGAGTAAGCCATTTAGAACGGAGACAAGGAAACACTTTTTCACACAGAGAGTGGTGAGTCTGTGGAATTCTCTGCCTCACAGAGGGCGGTGGAGGCCGGTTCTCTGGATGCTTTCAAGAGAGAGCTAGATAGGGCTCTTAAAGGTAGCGGAGTCATGGGGATATGGGGGAGAAGGCAGGAACGGGGTACTGATTGGGGATGATCATGCATGATCACATTGAATGGCGGTTGGTGTTGGCTCGAAGGGCCGAATGGCCTCTACTCCTGCACCTGTTGCCTGTTGTCTATTGTAGACAAAAGTGCTGGGGAAACTCAGCGGGTGCGGCAGCATCTATGGAGCGAAGGAAATAGGCAACGTTTCGGCCCGAAACCCTTCCGGGTTTCGGCCCGAAACATTGCCTATTTCCTTCCTGCCAGCATCTGCAGTTCCTTGCTGCGCACCCGGGCAGGTTGAGTCCGGACGGCAGATTTCAGTCCCTGAAGAACATTCGAGGTCCAGATGGGATTTTATACGACATTCCAGTAGTTTCATGGTCACGACCGCTGTGGCTGGCTGACTGTTTGTTCGAGCTAATTAAATCCCCAGCTGCTGTGATGGAATCGAAACTCAAGTCATTTATCCACGTTTCCGAGTGATCGGGCCCGGAAACTTGACGACACTGCAACTGAATGACTCAGCCTGTACTCTGACCCACGGCTCGGCTGGGCTTACAGTCTGGGAGTCGTCCAGAACAGAAACAGGCCCATTCGGCCCAAATCGTCCATTCCGCCCAGATGCCACAATGGGCTAAGTGTTCGGCTGGCGACCGGAAGGTAGCCGGTTCGAATCCCGCTCGGAGTGCATACTGTCGTTGTGTCCTTGGGCAAGACACTTCACCCACCTTTGCCTGTGTGTGAATGTGTGTGAGTGATTGGTGGTGGTCGGAGGGGCCGTAGGCGCAGATTGGCAGCCACGCTTCCGTCAGTCTGCCCCAGGGCAGCTGTGGCTACAGAAGTAGCTTACCACCACCGAGTGTGACTGAGGAGTGAATGAATAATGCGATGTAAAGCGCCTTGAGTATTAGAAAGGCGCTATATAAATCCCATCCATTATTATTATTATTATCTAAGCCAGTATCATTCGCCCATCTTCAACGCATGAGCCATGATCACAATGAATGGCGGTGCTGGCTCGAAGGGCCGAATGGCCTCCTCCTGCACCTATTGTCTCTGTATCTATGCATCTCCCTCCACGGTGGCGCAGCGGTAGAGTTGCTGCCTCACAGCACTAGAGACCCTGGTTCGATCCCGGCTACGGGTGCTGTCTGTACGGAGTTTGCACGCACGTTCTCCCCGTGACCTGCGTGGGTTTTCTCCAGGATCTCCGGTTTCCTCCTACACTCCAAAGACGTGCAGGTTTGTAAGTTAATCGGCTTGGTGTAAGTGTGTAGGATGGTGCTAGTGTGCGGGGATCGCTGGTCGGCGCGGACACGATGGGCCGAAGGGCCTGTTTCCGCGCTGTATCTCTAAACTAAAACTAAACTTCTTATCCATGTACTTGTCCAAATATCTGTTACATCTTGTTAGACACAATAGACAATAGGTGCAGGAGTAGAGGCCATTCGGCCCATCGAGCCAGCACCGCCATTCAATGTGATCATGGCTGGTCATCCACAATCAGTACCCCGTTCCTGCCTTCTCCCCATATCCCCTGACTCCGCTATCTTCAAGAGCCCTATCTAGCTCTCTCTTGAAAGTATCCAGAGAACCGGCCTCCACCGCCCTCTGAGGCAGAGAATTCTACAGACTCACAAACACAAAATGCTGGAGTAACTCAGCGGGACAGGCAGCATCTCTGGAGAGAAGGAATGGGCGACGTTTCAGGTTCAGACTGATGTCAGGGGAGGGGGCGGGACAGAGATAGAATGTAGGCGCAGACAGTAATGCCCCTGTCCCACTTAGGAAACCTGAACGGAAACCTCTGGAGACTTTGCGCCCCACCCAAGGTTTCCGTGCGGTTCCCGGAGGTTTTTGTCAGTCTCCCTACCTGCTTCCACTACCTGCAACCTCCGGCAACCACCTGCAACCTCCGGGAACCGCACGGAAACCTTGGGTGGGGCGCAAAGTCTCCAGAGGTTTCCGTTCAGGTTTCCTAAGTGGGACAGGGGGCATAAGACTGGTGGGAGAACTGGGAAGGGGAGGGGATGGAGAGAGAGGGAAAACAAGGGCTATCTGAAGTTAAACCTCGTTATTGTAACTCTGCCTCAATGATTTTCAAAGATTCATTTCAATAATTCAATAATATCCGATTGTCACATGTACCGAGGTACAGAGAAATCCTTTGTGTGTGCATACAATCTGGTAAAACCATCCAGCAGGCTTGCCCTGGGCAGAACACTGTACACAATTCTGGTCACAAGCATGACGAAACATATAAGATTATTAAGGGTTTGGACACGCTAGAGGCAGGAAACATGTTCCCGATGTTGGGGGAGTCCAGAACCAGGGGCCACACCGTTTAAGAATAAGGGGTAAGCCATTTAGAACAGAGATAAGGAAACTCTTTTTCTCACAGAGAGTTGTGAGTCTGTGGAATTCTCTGCCTCAGAGGGCGGTGGAGGCCGGTTCTCTGGATACTTTCAAGAGAGAGCTAGATAGGGCTCTTAAAGATAGTGGAGTTAGGGGATATGGGGAGAAGGCAGGAACGGGGTACTGATTGTGGATGATCAGCCATGATCACATTGAATGGCGGTGCTGGCTCGAAGGGCCGAATGGCCTACTCCTGCACCTATTGTCTGTTGTCTATAGACTATTGACGTGCAATCTCTAGACCTGGTGGAAAGAAGATTTTTACAGCACCAGAAATTAGAACCAGCAGAACCTGCCAATGCGAAATGCTCTTGGCCGTTCGGCCCGCCAGGTCCGCGCCGACCCGCGGTCGCCCGCTCACACACTAGTTTACTTCAGAGATACAGCGTGGAAACAGGCCCTTCGGCCCACCGAGTCCGTGCCGACCCGCGATCACCCGTTCACACTGCTTCTCAGTGGAGATCTTTTTTTGTTAAATGGGGTTCATGTGAGATTTGTAGGTTTGGGAGATCCACAGTCTCGCTGGAGACCTCTCCCTCGAACACCCCCACACCCCCTCCCCCCACTCGCCTCTCCCCCTCCACCCTCTCGCCAGTCCGTTTGTTCAATGTCGTCGGGTTTTCTGCGTTTCAAATTTTTTTTTATTGTTGTCGATAAATTTTGAGCTGAATTTTTAAAAAAAAAGAGAAATATTCTGATTGTATTTCTTAAGGTCATAAGTGATAGGAGGAGAATTAGGCCATTCGGCCCATCGAGTCTAATCCGCCGTTCGATCACGGTTGATCTATCTCTCCCTCCTAACCCCATTCTCCTGACACCCGCACTAATGAAGAATTTATCTATCTCTGCCTTAAAAATATCCACTGACTTGTGGCCTCCACAGCCGTCTGTGGCAAAGAATTCCACAGATTCACCACCCTCTGGCTAAAGAAATTCCTCCTCATCTCCTTCCTAAAAGAACGTCCTTTAATTCTGCGGCTGTGACCTCTGGTCCTAGACTCTCCCACTAGTGGAAACATCCTCTCCACGTCCACTCGATGCAGGCAAAGAATTCTACAGATTCACCCGCCCTCCTCTGGGACCCACCCTTCTGCCGACAGCTGTTCCTTTAAGGCCGTTACCCTTTTAAGAATAGTGTGTGGAAAAATGCATTGTGAGTGGAACAAAGCTTAATATAGAGACCGAGTCTTTGAAGAGGCCTTTAGTAAACGCAACATTAAAATGTGTTTGTGTACCCATGACCCATGTGTATACTGTGTGATGGACCTCACTAAGGGTGGAGATGCACTGAACACACATAATTTTATAGAAACATAGAAAAATTGAAAATAGGTGCAGGAGTAGAGGCCATTCGGCCCTTCGAGCCAGCACCACCATTCAATATGATCATGGCTGATCATCCAACTCAGTATCCTGTACCTGCCTTCTCTCCATACCCCCTGATCCCTTTAGCCACAAGGGCCACATCTAACTCCCTCTTAAATATAGCCAATGAACTGTGGCCTCAACTACCTTCTGTGGCAGAGAATTCCACAGATTCACCGCTCTCTGTTTAAAAAAATGTTTTTCTCATCTCGGTCCTAAAAGATTTCCCCCTTATCCTTAAACTGTGACCCCTTGTTCTGGACTTCCCCAACATCGGGAACAATCTTCCTGCATCTAGCCTGTCCAACCCCTTAAGAATTTTGTAAGTTTCTATAAGATCCCCCCTCAATTTATAGACAATAGACAATAGGTGCAGGAGTAGAGGCCATTCGGCCCTTCGAGCCAGCACCGCCATTGACTGTGATCACGGCTGATCATCCCCAATCAGTACCCCGTTCCTGCCTTCTCCCCATATCCCCTGACTCCGCTATCTTTAAGAGCCCTATCTAGCTCTCTCTTGAAAGTATCCAGAGAACCGGCCTCCACCGCCCTCTGAGGCAGAGAATTCCACAGACTCACCACTCTCTGTGAGAAAAAGTGTTTCCTCGTCTCTGTTCTAAATGGCTTACCCCTTTCTTGAACCAATGAACGTATGAGAACGTGCAAACTCCGTACAGGCAGCACCCGCAGTCGGGATTGAACCCGGATACCTGGCGCTGCAACGTTTAATCTCTACGTCTGCACCACCGTGCCGATCTTTTGGGTCAGGCGCCTTCAAAATTCTGGTGAACCTCCACTGCCCCCTCTCCAAAGCTCCCCACCCACATCCTTCCTGCAATAGGGGGGGGGGGGGGGGGGGGGGGGGGCAGAACCGCACGCAAACATTGGTAAACACTTTGAGAAATAATTTTGTAGAACTTTGGGGCGAGAACAATATGGATGGGAGAAGCTGGACAACTAGTGTAGGAACACCGACCGATGTGTCATCACTCTGGGCCGTCACGTGTGTCAGGTAACACCTCACGTCATCGGCAAGTAGATCTTGCTCACTTAACCCAACATTAACTCGACTCGCTGCCTAATGGTTTGTATTGGAGTTGTGCCTAGAGAAACAGCACTGTGTGGAAAACAGTTAATAGTGTTCTGTGTCTGGCCCTGCAGAAGTGTGATTAATTACACACACACACACACACACACACACACACACACACACACACACACACACACACACACGCACGCACGCACGCACGCACACACACACACACACACACACACACACACACACACACACACACACATATACACACACACACACACACACACACACACACAAATACACACACACACACACACACACACACACACACACACACACACACACACACACACACACACACACACACAGTCAGTTATGTCTGCCTGTACGTGTGTCCACAAGGCTGACTACAGAGAGATATGAAGGGGCTGGTGGTGTTTTTTTTTTGTTGCAATCCTCGAGAGTCGGGAAGTTTAAAAAAAAAAGTTGGTTCAGCCCCGACTAAGTTCCTAACAAAACATTACACAGTATATCTTGAAATATCTTGAGGTTACATTCCCCGGCGCAGGTCCTGGGAGTTTACGGGGCCCGTCACTGTACAGAAAGGCCATTAACAGTAACAAGAGACACAAAGTGCCTTCAAACTGAAAGAATGGGTGGGTGGTTTTAGAATCCTCGTGAAGTGCCTGGGAGCCCTGCGTTCAACTCCCCCACAAAGGCGAGGAGCGAAATGGGGAGGGGGGGGGGGGGGTTGGGGTGGGGGGGGGGGGGGGGGGGGGGGTGGAAGGGAAGGGATCTATCGCAGTTGCTGCCTCAAAAAGGCTGGCAGCATCATCAAGGACCCACACCATCCTGGCCACACACTCATCTCCCCGCTACCTTCAGGTAGAAGGTACAGGAGCCTGAAGACTGCAACGACCAGGTTCAGGAATAGCTACTTCCCCACACGACTTCAAACAAGCTCTGAACTATAACAGCCCTATTGCACTTTATCTGTTTATTTATTGTGTATGAAATGAAGAAGGGTCTCGACCCGAAACGTCACCCATCCCTTCTCTCCAGAGATGCCGCATGTCCCGCTGAGTTACTCCAGCTTTTTGTATCTATCTTCGGTTGAAAACCAGCGTCTGCAGTTCCTTCTTACACTAGAGGACATAGGTTTTTCATTGGTCTACCTAGCGCGCCACCCATAAGTTCATAAGTTCTGAGAGCAGAATTAGGCCATTCGGCCCATCAAGTCTACTCCGCCATTCAATCGTGGCTGATCTATCTCTCCCTCTCAACCCCATTCTCCTGCCTTCTCCCCATGACCCCTGACACCCGTACCGATCACTTAAAAATAGCCTTTGAATTGGCCTCCACAGCCTTTTGTGGCAAAGAATTCCGCAAATTCTAATTAAACTCACCAGCTAAAACCGTCTTGAAGATGAACAGTTAATCTTAATTCTGAATTAACCCAACACTGCAGAAACCAAAGGTACACAAAAGTGCTGGAGAAACTCAGCGGGTGCAGCAGCATCTATGGAGCGAAGGAAATAGGCAACGTTTCGGGCCGAAACCCGGAAGGGTTTCGGCCCGAAACGTTGCCTATTTCCTATAGTGGAGAGTGTACAACTCTTTGCATGGAGCGAAGGAAATAGGCAACGTTTCGGGCCGAAACCCTTCTTCAGACCGCAGAAACCAAACGTCCCGGCCACCGAGCACGAGCTATCATAGTTCAGAAGTTTACAAATTAATCTGATAGCAGCAGAATTAGGCCATTCGGCCCATCAAGTCCACTCCGCCATTCAATCATGACTGATCTATCTCTCCCTCCTAACCCCATTCTCCTGCCTTCTCCCCATAACCCCTGACACCCGTACTGACACACTTACAAAATTCTTAAGGGGTTGGACAGGCTAGATGCAGGAAGATTGCTCCCGATGTTGGGGAAGTGGAGGACAAGGGGTCACAGCTTAAGGATAAGGGGGAAATCCTTTAAAACCGAGATGAGAAGAACTTTTTTCACACAGAGAGTGGTGAATCTCTGGAACTCCCTGCCACAGAGGGTAGTCGAGGCCAGTTCATTGGCTATATTTAAGAGGGAGTTAGATGTGGCCCTTGTGGCTAAGGGGATCAGAGGGTATGGAGAGAAGGCAGGTACGGGATACTGAGTTGGATGATCAGCCATGATCATATTGAATGGCGGTGCAGGCTCGAAGGGCCGAATGGCCCACTCCTGCACCTAATTTCTATGTTTCTATGTTTCTATGATCAAGAATCTATCTATCTCCACGGAACCAAACTTTCCCATCCATGTACCAGGAAAGATGTCTTTAAAATGCTGTTATACTTGTTTGTCTTCCTTTTCGGAAGGAGATGAGGAGGAATTTCTTTAGTCAGAGGGTGGTGAATCTGTTTTTACCGCGTAGATTGACAGAGTCTTGATCAGTACGGGTGTCAGCGGTTATGGGGAGAAGGCAGGAGAATGGGATTAGGAGGGAAGAGATAGATCAGCCGTGATTGAATGGTGGAGTAGACTTGATGGGCCGAATGCATTGCCACAGAAGGCTGTGGAGACCAAGTCACTGGATATTTTTAAGGCCGAGATAGATTCTTGATTAGTACAGGTGTCAGGGGTTATGTGGAGAAGGCAGAAGAAATAGGGTTAGGAGGGGAGAGGTAGATCAGCCATGATCGAATGGCGGAGTAGATTTAGACCATAATTGCAGGAGTAGGCCATTCGGCCCTTCGAGCCAGCACCGCCATTCAATGTGATCACGGCTGATCATCCACAATCAGTACCCCGTTCCTGCCTTCTCCCCGTACCCCCTGACTCCACTATTTTTAAGAGCCTTATCTAGCTCTCTCTTGAAAGCATCCAGAGAACCGGCCTCCACCGCCCTCTGAGGCAGAGAATTCCACAGACTCGCAACTCTCTGCGTGAAAAAAAACTTGATGGGCCGAATGGCCTACTCCTGTACCTAGTGTCTATTGTCTATTGTCTATTGTCTAATAAAAGTGGGATTGGGACTATGGGATAGCAGAGTTGGAAACTGGCATGGATTGGATGGGTAGAATGGCCTCTTGCTGTGTTGTTGGACGTAAGGAGAAGGGAAGGTGAGATGATGGAGCTCAGCAGACAGAGATGATGGGACCCCTCTTGAAGCCGAGAGAGTGTTAGGGAGAGAGGCCTTCAGAGTAATGAAGTGTTTTGACGGGCATGTAATAAGCTTCCAGTTCCAGGGATCTCACTAATTGAAGATGAAAGGCGGTCGACAAAAGAACCAGAGAGAGGGGGAGGAATATCTTTACATAGAAAGTTCATGTTCATAAGTCAAAGGAACAGAATGATGCCATTCGGCCCATCAAGTCTACTCCGCCATTCAATGATGGCTGATCTACCTTTCCCCCTCAACCCTATTCTCCTGACTTCTCTCCATAACGTCTGGCCCTGCAACGCTGCCAGGACAACAGACCTTCATGGTCAGGTCAAGATCCCCGCACTTACAACAACTGCGACTTGGAAGTGCCACCAAACTTGCGACTGAACAATGTCTCAGTGTGATACTGCTCAAGTTCAAGAGAGTTTATTGTCATGTGTCCCTGTATAGGACAATGAAATTCTTGCTTTGCTTCAGCACACAGAACATAGTAGGCATTTACTACAAAACAGATCAGTGTGTCCATATACCATAATATAAATATATACACACATGAATAAATAAACTGATAAAGTGCAAATAACAGAAAATGGGTTATTAATAATCAGAGTTTTGTCCGAGCCAGGTTTAATAGCCTGATGGCTGAGGGGAAGTAGCTATTCCTGAACCTGGTTGTTGCAGTCTTCAGGCTCCTGTACCTTCTACCTGAAGGTAGCAGGGAGATGAGTGTGTGGCCAGGATGGTGTGGGTCTTTGATGATACTGCCAGCCTTTTTGAGGCAGCGACTGCGATAGATCCCATATAACCATATAACAATTACAGCACGGAAACAGGCCATCACGGCCCTTCTAGTCCGTGCCGAACACGTATTCTCCCCTAGTCCCACCTGCCTGCGCTCAGACCATAACCCTCCATTCCTTTCCCGTCCATATACCTATCCAATTTATTTTTAAATGATAAAATCGAACCTGCCTCCACCACCTTCACTGGAAGCTCATTCCACACAGCTACCACTCTCTGAGTAAAGAAGTTCCCCCTCATGTTACCCCTAAACTTCTGTCCCTTAATTCTCAAGTCATGTCCCCTTGTTTGAATCTTCCCTACTCTCAGTGGGAAAAGCTTATCCACGTCAACTCTGTCTATCCCTCTCATCATTTTAAAGACCTCTATCAAGTCCCCCCTTAACCTTCTGTGCTCCAAAAAATGAAGCCCTAACTTGTTCAATAAAGCCCTAACTCGATGGTGGGGAGGTCAGAGCCGATGAGGGACTGCTATACACTTGTACTGTATCTAGCATGCTTCTCCAAGATGTATCTAAGAGCTTATGTACAGTGAGACCTGTACTGAACTGTAGACAAACATGAACTTCACTGTACCTCGGTACATGTGAGAAAATAAAGTCCGTACCTTACAGTGTAAGATAGTACGAGCGTGTGGGGTGATCATTGCCCGGCACGAACTCGTTGGGCCGAAGGGCCTCTTCCCGCGCTGTATCTCTAAAGACTAAAGCCCTAAATCTAAAGCTTTCTCCTCTGCAGTCAGTAATTCCGACATCTTGCACATACAACGTTTGTATTCGCGAGCGGGGAAGACAATAGACAATAGGTGCAGGAGTCGGCCATTCGGCCCTTCGAGCCAGCACCGCCATTCAATGTGATCATGGCTGGTCGTCCCCAATCAGTACCCCGTTCCTGCCTTCTCCCCATATCCCCTGACTCCGCTATCTTTAAGTGCAGACTAAGAGATGATCTAATCGTGCGACAAAGTTGCTTTGAAACTGTGTCCTAGTCAGAATCTGTGACTTCCACAGATTGTCAGCTCTCTGGATGAAAAAGACTTTCCCCATCTCAGTTCTAAACGGCAGCAATGCAATCCAACAGATATAGATGCTGCCTCACCCGCTGAGTTTCTCCAGCATTTTTGTCCACCTTCGATTTCTCCAGCATCTGCAGTTCCTTCTTAAACATTTCGTCCACTCCACTGCGAAATCTCCTCAAGATGTGCCTCCACATCAGTCTGAAGAAGGGTCTCGACCCGAAACGTCACCCATTCCTTCTCTCCAGAGATGCTGCCTGTCCCGCTGAGTTACTCCAGCATTTTGTGTCTGTCTTCGAACGGAAGCACATACTTCAGTCTAGCTTATTATCGCGTGTACCAAGGAACATGCAACAAAGCTTGTGTTGCGTGCTAACCAGTCAGCGGAAAGACAACACATGATTACAATCGAGCCGTCCACAGTGTACAGATACATGATAAGGGAATAACGTTTAGTGCAAGGTAAAGCCAGCAAAGTCCGATCAAGGATAGTCCAAGGGGTCACCAATGAGGTAGATAGTAGTTCAGGACCGCTCTCTGGTTGTGGTAGGATGGTTCAGTTGCCTGATAACAGCTGGGAAGAAACTGTCCCTGAATCTGGAGGTGTGCGTTTGTTTTCACACTTCTGTACCTCTTGCCCGATGGGAGAGGGGAGAAGAGGGAGTGACCGGGGGTGAGACTGGTCCTTGATGATGCTGCTGGCCTTGCCGAGGCAGCGTGAGGTGGAGATGGAGTCGATGGAAGGGAGCATATTTGTTTTGTTGCATCTATTTAATTTGTCGTTCTTTATCTCTCCACATGATCGTCTATATCTCTCATTTCCCTCTCCCCTGACTAGTCTGAAGAAGGGTCTCGACCCGAAAGGTCACCCGTTCCTTCTCTCCAGAGATGCTGCCTGTCCCGCTGAGTTACTCCAGAAGTTTGTGTCTGTCAGTGGAAGGGGGGAGGGGGGGTTGTGGTTTGTGCGATGGTCTGGGCTGCGTCCACAATTCGCTGCAATTTCCCGCGGTCTTGGATACTTGAAACCACGGCCGGGCGTGGACAAGCGACTCTTAAAATCCCACTGCAGAGAAACAGGCCTGCACTCACGGCATCTATTTACACAGTTCCCATTTTATTCCCAGCCACTTCCTCCGTTTCCCAGTGCTGATGATTTACAGCAAGGAACTGCAGGTGCTGGAATCTTCAGCAAAAAAAGACAAAGTGCCGGAGTAACTCAACGGGGGAAGGCAGCATCTGTGGAGAGAAGGAATAGATAATGCTTCGGGTCAGGACCCCGTTTCAGACCCAGCCCGAAACTTCACCTGTCAATGTTCTCCACAGATGCTGCCTGACCCGCTGAGTCACTCCAGCACTCTGTGAAACGTCACCTATCCATGTTCTCCACAGATGCTGCCTGACCCGCTGAGTTACTCCAGCACTCTGTGAAACGTCACCTATCCATGTTCTCCACAGATGCTGCCTGACCCACTGAGTTATGGTGCAGCAGCATCTATGGAGCTAAGGAAATAGGCAACGTTTCGGGCCGAAACCCTTCTGGAAATAGGCAATGTTTCGGGT
>NC_045969.1:2589722-2657087 GCF_010909765.2 Amblyraja radiata
GATCATAGTGAATGGCGGTGCAGGCTCGAAGGGCCGAATGGCCTACTCCTGCACCTATTTTCTATGTTTCTATAAAGGGCTATTGCGAGTTTATGTACAGGGACATATCTATCCATGCACTGTAGACTTGTATTTATACTGATGCATTTTAAATATGTATGTCATGTTTTATACTTTGGCAATATAACAATGTTTTTTTATCATGCCAATAAAGTTTTTAAATTGAAATTGAATTGAATTGAGAGAGAGAAAAGGAGAGAGAGAGGGAGAGAGAGAGAGAGAGAGGCAGGCTGGGTCTTTCAGGGGGAACATAAATACACCAATTAGCTCAGGAATGGTTCGGTTAGGTTTTGTTGCGTGCTAACCAGTCAGAGGAAAGACAATAGACAATAGGTGCAGGAGTAGGTCATTCGGCCCTTCAAGCCAGCACCGCCATTCAATGTGATCATGGCTGATCATCCCCAATCTGTACCCCCGTTCCTGCCTTCTCCCCATATCCCCTGACTCCACTATCTTTAAGAGCCCTATCTAGCTCTCTCTTGAAAGTATCCAGTGAACCGGCCTCCACCTGAGGCAGAGAATTCCACAGACTCACAACTCTCTGTGAGGAAAAAGTGTTTCCTCGTGTCCGTTCTAAATGGCCGACCCCTTATTCTTACAACACATGATTATAATCGAGCCGTCCACAGTGTACAGATACATGATAAGGGAATAACGTTTGGTGCAAGGTAAAGCCAGCAAAGTCCGATCAAGGATAGTCCGAGGGTCACCAATGAGGTAGATAGTAGTTCAGGACCGCTCTCTGGTTGTGGTAGGATGGTTCAGTTGCCTGATAACAGCTGGGAAGAAACTGACCCTGAATCTGGAGGTGTGCGTTTTCACACTTCTGTACCTCTTGCCCGATGGGAGAGGGGAGAAGAGGGAGTGGCCGGGGGTGAGACTGGTCCTTGATGATGCTGCTGGCCTTGCCGAGGCAGCGTGAGGTGTAGATGGAGTCAATGGAAGGGAGGTTGGTTTGTGCGATGTTTAAGAAGGAACTGCAGCTGCTGGAAAAATCGAAGGTAGACAAAAATGCTGGAGAAACTCAGCGGGTGAGGCAGCATCTACGGCCCAAAACGTCACCTATTCCTTCGCTCCGTAGATGCTGCCTCACCCGCTGAGGTTCTCCAGCATTTTCGTCTGCCTTTGGTTCGTGCGATGGTCTGGGCAGCGTCCACAATGCGCTGGGATTTCACGCGGTCCCGGGACAGAGCTGTTCCCAAACCAGGCCGTAATGCATCCCGATAAAATGCTAAACGTCTGAAGTAGCTGTGGTCAACATTTCTTGCCTCGGAAAAAAACATTCATCCTTGCGCTGGCGTGAGCTAAACGCGCTAGAGGGGGTGTAATTGATGCTTTCAGCGTGGGACGGTGAGAGGTGGGGGTGACCAGTGTCACCCGCGGTGAGGCTGAGATTGGTTTGCTAGTAATTGAGCCTTTATCTGCGGGCTGCAGAGAATAGACTGGGGCAGCTTATCACACACAATTATCTTTGAAAATTCAATTCCTTTCATTCCTGCAGGGAGCGGGCTGTGGGAACAGGGGGGACTTGTGTGGGTGTGGGTGTGGGGGTGGGGGTGGGGGGGGTGGGGGGGGGGGGGGGGGGGGGGGGCTCAACAGGCCAAGAGAATGGAGCGTTTAAGAAGGAACTGCAGATGCTGGAAAATCGAAGGTACACAAAAATGCTGGAGAAACTCAGCGGGTGCAGCAGCATCTATGGAGCGAAGGAATGGGTGAAGGAGGGTCTCGACCCGAAACGTCACCCATTCCTTCTCTCCAGAGATGCTGCCTGTCCCGCTGAGTTACTCCAGCATTTTTTGTCAATCTTCAGTTTAAACCAGCGTCTGCAGTTCCTTCCTGCACACAAAGTCCGATCAAGGATAGTCCGAGGGTCACCAATGAGGTAGATAGTAGTTCAGGACCGCTCTCTGGTTGTGGTAGGATGGTTCAGTTGCCTGATAACAGCCGGGAAGAAACTGTCCCTGAATCTGGAGGTGTGCGTTTGTTTTCACACTTCTGTACCTCTTGCCCGATGGGAGAGGGGAGAAGAGGGAGTGGCCGGGGGTGAGACTGGTCCTTGATGATGCTGCTGGCCTTGCCGAGGCAGCGTGAGGTGTAGATGGAGTCGATGGAAGGGAGGTTGGTTTGTGCGATGGTCTGGGCTGCGTCCACAATTCGCTGCTATTTCTTGCGGTCTTCGAAGGATATACTGACAGATGAGTCTGACGGGCCTTGCCGAGGCAGCGTGAGGTGTAGATGGAGCCAATGGAAGGGAGGTTGGTTTGTTTTAACTTAGTTTAGAGATACAAAACGGAAACAGGCCCTTCGGCCCACCGAGTCCGCACCGACCAGCGATCCCCGCGCACTAACACTACCCTCTCCACACCAGGGACACATTTATAAATATAACAAGCCAATTAACCTACAACCCCACACGTCTTTGGAGTGTGGGGGGTGAACCCGAAGATCTCGGAACAAACCCAGGCAGTCACGGGGAGAATGTACAAACTCCGCGCAGATTCAAGGGATATGGGGAGAGGGCAGGAACGGGGTACTGATCGTGGATGATCAGCCATGATCACAATGAATGGCGGTGCTGGCTCGAAGGGCCAAATGGCCTCCCCCTGCACCTATTTTCGATGTTTCTATGACAGGACCCGTGGTCGGGATGGATTTTTTCCCCTATTTTATACAATGTTTACATGTTCACTCTTTCTGTTGTGCTGCAGCGAGTAAGAATTTCATTGTCCGGTCCGGGACATATGACAATATAACACTGTTGACTCTAGATAGTGATGTGGAGCATGGGCATCGTCTGCGATGAATGGGCTGTTAAGGGCCTGTCCCACTCGGTGTTCATTTGCGCGCCACGCAGACGGCGCGTAAAGATTTTGCACATCACAAAATCCTGCGACGCCACGCGTCACTGCCTATGTCATCACACACCATGAAGGGGCGCGTAATACGCTCCATGCGCGCATCACGTGCGTGTCACGACGCGCACGTCGTGCGTTGTGACGCGTAAATTATGTCGCGTAAATTACGCGCAAATGACAGCCAAGTGGGACAGGTCCTTTACTGACCCTAGTTAGTTAGTAAAGGGCCTGTAGGTAATCGGGAGCCGCCGTCTCCGGGGAGGAAGCGGCCGCTCCAGACATTTTCCAAGCCGCTGAGGAGTGTTCACCCGACGCCGGAGTTCCATCTTCCCGGCAAGAGGGCCTGAAAACATCGGACTGGCTGCGGCGGCCACAAATAGGCCCCGACCTCGGGTGACCACAGAGGAAGAGGACTTAACTTTTTGATGCCTTTCCCAACAGTGGAACGCGAGTTGATTTAAACGTGCTACATAGATAAAATGTACTTACTTACTTACTGTCCAATGTAACTTTGTGTAAATGTTACTGTCACCCCTCCTACTTTGACTTGAATTAACGCTGGTGTCTCCCCTCCTGTCTGTGCAGCTGGGCCGTGTGTGATGTGAGTGCGTGGCCGCACCATGAGGGGGCGCTGGGCCGAGGCCTCGCTCGCCGTGGTCATTGTCCTGGACCTGGCGACCAGCCAGCACCTGCCCACCTGGCAGGTAGACACAGGTGAGTGTGGCTCTGAGAATCCCCCTCCCCCCCGTCTCAGCCTGACCTCCGTCTATTCCCCTATCCGTCTGTCTCTGTGCCTCCGTCTGCCCGACCCAAGTCGCAGAGACATCGGTGCAGGAGTAGGCCGTTCGGCCCTTCGAGCCAGCACCGCCATTCAATACGATCTTCTTCTCTTCGAGTCCGCACACAACAGATTAGAAGTTGTTCGGGGGGGGGGGGGGGATCAGAGCTGAATCAACCGAGATCACATTAGAAGATTGAGGGGGGATCTTATCGAAACTTACAATGCACGTAGAATGTACGTAGCGGGTACGTCGGAGCTCGGGGACGTCTCTTAGCGGCTCGTAACGCTAACGGCAGGTACTCGAGAAAGCTCGGGAAGATTTTTCAACGTGTTGAAAAATGTCCACGAGAGCCCCGAGTACCTACGAGCGGCTGTTACCGTAAATTCTCCGAGTTCGAATCGGGGGAAACCCGGGAGAACTCTTTGAATTAGCTCGTGCAGTAGGACAACCCCATTAGCATTAAATATGTAGACAAAAAATGACTCAGCGGGTGAGGCAGCATCTGTGGAGCGAAGGAAATAGGGGACGTTTTCGGGCCGAAACCCGGAGGGTTTCGGCCCGAAACGTCACCTATTTCCTTCCAGGTTTCAGCCCAAAACGAATTTAGGAGATTGAGGGGGGATCTTACAGAAACGTACAAAATTCTTAAGGGGTCGGACAGGCT
Source organism: Amblyraja radiata (assembly GCF_010909765.2). Classification (NCBI taxonomy): domain Eukaryota; kingdom Metazoa; phylum Chordata; class Chondrichthyes; order Rajiformes; family Rajidae; genus Amblyraja; species Amblyraja radiata. The sequence continues at coordinate 2,594,084 of NC_045969.1, forward strand.
AGATGCAGGAAGATTGTTCCCGATGTTGGGGAAGTCCAGAACAAGGGGTCACAGTTTAAGGATAAGGGGGAAATCTTTTAGGACCGAGATGAGAAAAAAAAATTCACACATAGAGTGGTGAATCTGTGGAATTCTCTGCCACAGAAGGTAGTTGAGGCCACAGTTCATTGGCTATATTTAAGAGGGAGTTAGATGTGGCCCTTGTGGCTAAAGGGATCAGGGGGTATGGAGAGAAGGCAGGTACAGGATACTGAGTTGGATGATCAGCCATGATCACATTGAATGGCGGTGCTGGCTCGAAGGGCCGAATTTTTATTTTATTTTTTTTATTGATTTTTTATTTTTTTTATTTTTTATTTTATTTTTTTTTGGATTTTTTTTTTTTTGGCCTACTCCTGCAACCATTGTCTATTGTCTATTGTCTGAACTCACATCTCGGCATCTGCATACAATGGTGTCGGTGTTGTCACTTCTTGGGCGTGGTGGGGGAAAGATTGGCGGAGTCAGGACCCCCATGTGAACACTCTTTCCTCGACCCCGTTCAAAATGATCGCGGCTGACCATCCACAATCAGTTCCCCGTTCCTGCTTTCTCCCCCCATATCCCTTGATTCCGTTAGCCCTCAGAGGTACATCTAACTCTCTCTTGAAAACACCCAGTGAATCGGCCTCCACTGCCTTCTGTGGCAGAGAAGTCCACAGATTCACAACTCTCTGGATGCTCACAAAAGATGCACAGAAAAGTAACTGGAGTAACTCAGCGGGACGGGCAGCATCTCTGGAGAGAAGGGATGGGTGACGTTTTGGGTCGAGGCCCTTCTTCGGACTGAAACATCCCCTCTCTCTCTCCATCGCTGCCCCACTCCTAGTCGTTGTACTAGTTTCACTGTCGTCCTGCTGAGTTTCACTGTCTGTATCCACCGTCCTCACCTTCCCCACAACCAACAATGGACCATTGTGGACTCCACTTTTTCTTGATCATCGTTGCTTTTTCCTTATCTTTCATTTCAGTTATTCTGCGCACATTCCATATCTCTACTTTCCCTCTCCTCTGACTCTCGGTCTGAAGAAGGGTCTCGACCCGAAACGTCACCCACTCCTTCTCTCCAGAGACGCTGCCTGTCCCGCTGAGTTACTCCGGCACTTTGTGTCTTATCTTCGGTGTAAACCAGCATCTGCAGTTCCTTCCTCCACACACCGAGTCTGCTCATTGTCTACTTGGCTTATGATGCAGTCACAGAGTGATACAGCGTGGAAACAGGCCCTTCGGCCCATCTTGCCCACACCGGCCAACATGTCCCAGCTACACTACTCCCACCTGCCTGCGCTTGGCCCATATCCCTCCAAACCTGTCCTATCCATGTCAAGTCAAGTCAAGTCACATGTATTTATGTAGCACATTTAATAAACAACTCTCGTTGGCCAAAGTGCTTTACATTTGTTATAAGAATAGTATAAACAAACAAACTACATACATATATACATATAGCCCTCACTCAGTGGACGTCAGGAAAGGCTTGGGAGTAGAGATGAGGTTTTAGTCTCGACTTAAAGGAGTCGATGGAGGGGGCAGTTCTGATGGGAAGGGGGATGCTGCTGTTCCACAGACTAGGAGCTGCAACCGCAAAGGCGCGCTCGCCCCTGATCTTATGCCTAGACCGCAGGATGTTCAGTAACCCCAAGTCGGCCGATCTGAGGGGCCTGGAGGTGGAGTGGTGGGTAAGCTGACTTTTTATGTAGGTGGGGGCAAGCCCATTGAGGGCTTTGTAGACATAAAGGAGGATCTTGAAATGTATTCGGAACCGCACAGGGAGCCAGTGGAGAGAGGCCAGGATCGGGGTGATGTGGTCCCTTTTTCGGGTGCCCGTCAGGAGTCTCGCTGCGGCGTTTTGGACCAGTTGCAGGCGGGACAGGGAAGATTGGCTGATGCCAGTGTAGAGGGAGTTGCAGTAATCTAGGCGGGAGGAGATAAATGTGTGGATGGTCTTTTCCAGGTCATCAAACTGGAGGAATTGTTTTATTTTAGCTATCGTCCAAAGCTGAAAGAAACTAGCTTTTACCACGGCATTGACTTGTTTGTCAAATTTCAACGCCGAGTCAAATATCACGCCGAGGTTTTTGACGTGAGGTTTGAGTAGTGGGGTAAGGCTTCCAAGGCTGCCTGCTATCAATTTGATTGAATGTACCTGTCTAACTGTTTCTGAAACATTGCGATAGTCCCAGCCTCAACTACCTCCTCCGGCAGCTCGTTCTGTACACCCACCGCCCTTGGTGGGAAAAAGTTGCCCCTCAGGTTCCCATTCATGTATGTCAGCAGAATTATTAACCAGCTGGTTGCAGGGATGGATGGAAAAGTTAACGAGGTGTGGATTGCAATGTAATGTTTCACCAGTGGTCGGCTCTTTACTGTCTGAGCTTCCAGACATAACTTGGGGTACAGTTCCATAAGCATTCAATCCCATTGGGGTTCAGATCTATGGCCACTTACGACTGTTGGTGGTCAGTTCTATGGACATTGACCATAGATAGGAAGCCCTATCTAGCTCTCTCTTGAAAGTATCCAGAGAACCAGCCTCCACCGCCCTCTGAGGCAGAGAATTCCACAGACTCACCACTCTCTGTGAGAAAAAGTGTTTCCTCGTCTCCGTTCTAAATGGCCGACCCCTTATTCTTAAACTGTGTGTGGCCCCTGCTTCTGGACTCAGCGGGCCAGGCAGCATCTCTGGAGAGAAGGAATGGGTGACGTTTCGGCTCGAGGCCCCATCTTCAGACTGAGAGTCAGGGAGTGAGGGAGACATAGAGATATGGAAGGGTAAGGTATGAAAACGAGGCATCAAAGGAGATGGGGATCAAGGAAAATGTGGACTAGATCATGTTTAGCTCGGGAAAGGTGATGGATTTGGTTGTCCCTTGACTGAAGCAATACTCATTTGCGCGTCATTGACGCGACATCATTTACGCATCGTGACGCGTAATGGCGGGCACGGTGCGCGGTGATGTAGGCAGTGAAGCGCGGTCGCGAGCGGCGCCCTAGGATTTTGGGTTGTACAAAATCTTCGCGCGCCATCTGGGTGACCCGCAAATGACGCACAAGTGGGACAGGCCCGATGAAGAACTAGATAGATAGATAGATAGATAGATAGATAGATAGATAGATAGATAGATAGATAGATAGATAGATAGATAGATAGATAGATAGATAGATAGATAGATAGATAGATAGATAGATAGATAGATAGATAGATAGATAGATAGATATGCCTTATTTGTCATTCAGACCGAAGTCTGAACAAAATTTCAGCAGTCATACATATAATACAATAAAAACAACAATAAACACATATTAACATCCACCACAGTGAGTCCACCCAGCATCTCCTCACTGTGATGGAGGCAAAAGTCTTTGGTCTGCAGTCTCTTCCCTCCTCTTCTCCCTCTGCGCTGAGGCGATACCCCCCGGGCGATGTTATAAATCAGTCCCGCGGCTCAAACACCGCGGCACGGGGTGGTCGAAGCTGCCGCCCACCAGTCCTGCAGACGCAGCCGCTGGCCCGCGGCCGAACCCCGGACTCAGGCCACCACCGCCAGAACACCGTCCCAGCCACCCTCACGTGAGTACCGTACCGTCTTCAGCCTCAGGCTGGGCCGCCCCGACATGGGCGCTGAACCTCCCCCGGGCCGGGCTGCCCCGACTTGGGCGCCGAACCTCCCCAGGGCCGGGCCGCCCCGACATGGGCGCCGAACCTCCCTTGGGCTGCGAGCGCCGCACCTCCCCGAGCTCGGCCGCTCCGACGGGAGCCTCGTTCCACCCTCGGGCTGGCCGCCCTCACGGGAGCGTCACAACCTCTCACGGGAGCACTGTTCCAGCCCTGAGCCGGACCGCCCTCACGGGAGCGAGCTCAGGGCGAGTCCTGACGGGCTCTGCCTCCGGAGCCTCGAGGTCATCAGCTCCATTAGGCCTCAGCGCAGACGGAGGCAGAGAAGGGGAATACGACAAAAAAGTCGCATTCCCCCGCAGGGAGAGACTGCAAACCCCGTTTCAACCCCCCCCCCCACCTCCCAAAACACAAACTAAGAACCAAAAATTAGACTAACCAAAACAAAATAAACAACACAAAAAACACAAACAAAAGGGACTGCCGGTGAGCCGCTGCAGCCACTCCGAGATCTGCAGGAAAGATCTGCAGATGCTGCAGATGCTGCTTTAATTTGGAGGCAGACACAAAAAGCTGGAGTAACTCAGCGGGACAGGCAGCATCTCTGGAGAGAAGGAATGGGTGACGTTTCGGGTCGAGACCCTTCTTCAGACAGAACATTGCGGTGTCTTTGACTCTCGGCAGGAATGGGTCGATGGAGTGGAGCGTCCTGAGTGAATCACAGGGCCTAAGGGGAATCTGTACAAGCAAACGAGAGAATATTCAATAACACGGACATTAACAATGCATCACCATTGTTCAATTGAAACTTCACTGTCACGGGTGCAGCAGTTATTGAATTGTTGATTAGCAAGGGCCAGGAAGCGAGCGGGCAAGATCATCTCTCATCCCTCTCACCCTGGCCACAAACTCTTTGAATCACTTCCCTCTGGAAGGCGACTCCGGACTGTCAAAGCTGCCACAGCCAGACATAAAAACAGTTTTTTATCCACGAGTAGTTGCTCTGCTCAACAGCCAGAAATCTGTAGCCTCCCTTTGATCTGGTATTGTGTTGGTTCACATGCGTTGATCAATGGTGTTTTATCATTAATGTCTTATTATTATTAATGTTTAGTGTTTTCTGAGTCATTCGTAACTGTCACTGTATGTCATGTTGTTACTTGTGGGCGGAGCACCAAGGCAAATTCCTTGTATGTGAATACTTGGCCAATAAACGCACTTACTTGATCGTCATTGATCACAAACAGCGGCCTGGAAACATTCCTCCTTCTCTTATTAAGAGATACAGCGTGGAAACAGGCCCTTTGGCCCGACCAGCGATATCACAAATACTAGTTCTGTGCTGCACTCTAGGGACTGTCATATGCTGCGAGAATGGAGCGGCTGTGGGCTTGTACACTCTGGAGTTTAGAAGGATGAGAGGGCATCTCATTGAAACATATAAGAGATTATTAAGGGTTTGGACACGCTAGAGGCAGGAAACATGTTCCCGATGTTGGGGGAGTCCAGAACCAGGGGCCACACACACAGTTTAAGAATAAGGGGTAAGTCATTTAGAACGGAGACGAGGAAACACTTTTTCTCACAGAGAGTTGTGAGTCTGTGGAATTCTCTGCCTCAGAGGGCGGTGGATGCCGGTTCTCTGGATACTTTCAAGAGAGAGCTAGATAGGGCTCTTAAAGATAGCGGAGTCAGGGGATATGGGGAGAAGGCAGGAACGGGGTACTGATTGGGGATGATCAGCCATGATCACATTGAATGGCGGTGCTGGCTCGAATCATGGCTCATCATCCACAATTAGTACCCCGTTCCTGCCATCTCCCCATATCCCTTGATTCCACTAGCCCTAACAGCTCTATCTACAGTGACTCTCTTTTGAATACATCCAGTGAATCGGCCTCCAATGCCGTCTGTGGCAGAGAATTCCACCAATTCACAACTCTCTGGGTGAAAAAGTTTTTCCTCATCTCAGTTCTAAATGGCCTACCCTTATTCTTAAACTGTGTGACCCCTGGTTCTGGACTCCCCCAAGATCGGGAACATGTTTCCTGCATCTAGCCTGTCCAATCCCTTAATAATTTTATATGTTTGTATATGATCCCCTCTCATCCTGCTAAACTCCAGAGTGTACAAGCCCAGCTGCTCCATTCTCTCAGCATATGACAGTCCCACCATCCCGGGAATTAACCTGATGAACCTACGCTGCACTCCCTCAATAGCAATAATGTCCTTCCTCAAACTAGGATGTAATGGTTTGGGAAAGCATTGAGGGAAAGCAAGTGTATCAACATTGGCAGTGGTAGAGTTGCTGCCTCACAGCGCCAGAGACCCGGGTTCGATTCTGACTACGGGTGCTGTCTGTACGGAGTTTGCACAAAAACCCCGTGACCTGCGTGGGTTTTCTCCGAGATCTTCGGGCTTCCAAAGACGTACAGGTTTGTTGGCTAATTGGCTAGGCAAATGTAAAAATTGTCCCTAGTGTGTGTAGGATAGTGCTAGTGTGCGGGGATCGCTGGTCGGCACGGACTCGGTGGGCCGAAGGGCCTGTTTCCGCGCTGTATCTCTAAACTAAACTAAACAAAACCAATTGTTAACTGTTGGAGGCACCAAGACTGGATAGTCTATGGTGTGATCGCTGGTCAACGCTGTCTCGATGGGCCGAAGGGCATTTTTCTCCGCTGTAACTCGAAAGTACTAAAAGTTGTATGTTTGCCTGTTGGAGCAATTTAAAAATGAACATATTCAGACTTGACGTTGTTCCTGCAATGGTAAGGCTCTGAAAATGCCGCAATGTTTGGGAAACGGTCACACTGTGACTCTGTCCAATATAGTCATCAATATACAGGTGTAAATGAAACATGACCCGAAATGTCACCTATCCATGTTCTCCACAGATGCTGCCTGACCCGCTGAGTTACTCCAGCACTCTGTGAAACGTCACCTATCCATGTTCTCCACAGATGCTGCCTGACCCGCTGAGTTACTCCAGCACTCTGTGAAACGTCACCTATCCATGTTCTCCACAGATGCTGCCTGACCCGCTGAGTTACTCCAGCACTCTGTGAAACGTCACCTATCCATGTTCTCCACAGATGCTGCCTGACCCGCTGAGTTACTCCAGCATTTTGTGTCTTTTCCCCCCTGCATTGCACCAGCATTACAAGTCCTTAAATGATAGGAGCAGAATTAGGCCATTCGGCCCATCGAGTCCACTCCGCCATTCAATCATGGCTGATCTATCTCTCCCTCCTAACCCCATTCTCCTGCCTTCTCCCCGTAACCCCCGACACCCGTACTGATCAACAATCTAAAAATATCCGCTGACTTGTGGCCTCCACAAAGAATTCCACAGATTCACCACCCTCTGATTAAAGAAATTCCTCCTCATCTCCTTCCTAAGTAAAGTCTAACCCTGAAACTATGACCTCTGGTCCTAGACTCTCCCACTAGTGGAAACATCCTTTCCACATCCACTCTATCCAGATGTTACAGATGTTCAAATTCCAATTGCCCCTGCAATAGAAACATTAGTTAAATCTGAAGATGGGTCTTGACCCGAAACGTCACCCATTCCTTCTCTTCAGAGATGCTGCCTGTCCCGCTGAGTTACTCCAGCACTTTGTGTCTGTCTTCAGCTGAATACCAAGATGGCTTCCAAGTTGGCTTCCAAGATGGCTTCCAAGATGGCTTCCAAGATGGCTTCCAAGATGGCGCCCAAGATGGCCCTCAAACCAGGCGACTATTTGCGCGCTAACCACGGAAGCTGAGCTACAAACTCTCATTACAATCGCTCCAATCGCTCTTAAATCTCTATTTCCACAGCAAATTCTCCTCCTTTCCCTCATCATCGTAAAATGGGTCGATTGTAATCCTGTTTTGTCTTTCCGCTGACTGGTTAGCGCGCATCGAAAAAAAAAAGTAACTCAGCAGGTCAGGCAGCATCTGTGGAGAACACGGATAGGTGCCGATTCGGGCCGGGACTTTCTTCAGACAAATAGAAGGGTCTGAAGGAAATGCACCGTAATAATGGACACAAAATGTTGGGGTGACTCTCTAACATACATTAACCTACAATCAATTGTAATCATGTAATGTCTTTCCGCTGACTGGTTAGCGCGCAACAAAGAGCTTTTCACTGTACCTCGGTACACGTGACAATAAACTAAACTGAACCATAATCCTGCACGTCCTTGGAGTGTGGGAGGAAACCGGAGCACCCGGAGAGAAACCCACGCAGGTCACGGGGAGAACGTGCAAACTCCTTAGTGACAGCACCCGTGGTCAGGATCGAACCAGGCTCTCTGGTGCTGTGAGGCGGGAACTCTACCGCTGCCCCACCGAGCCGCCCAGCCTGAAGTCCCCACTGCAAGCAGGACGGCCCATAGTTTGTAGTTTAGTTGTTGTGTCAATAGACAATAGACAATAGGTGCAGGAGGAGGCCATTCGGCCCTTCGAGCCAGCACCACCATTCAATGTGATCATGGCTGATCATCCCCAATCAGTACCCCGTTCCTGCCTTCTCCCCATATCCCCTGACTCCGCTATCTTTAAGAGCCCTATCCAGCTCTCTCTTGAAAGCATCCAGAGAACCGGCCTCCACCACCTTCTGAAGCAGAGAATTCCACACTCACCACTCTCTGTGAGAAAAAGTGTTTCCTCGTCTCCGTTCTAAATGGCTTACTCCTTATTCTTAAACTGTGGCCCCTGGTTCTGGACTCCCCCAACATCGGGAACATGTTTCCTGCCTCTAGCGTGTCCAAGCCCTTAACAATCTTATATGTTTCAATGAGATCCCCTCTCATCCTTCTAAACTCCAGAGTGTACAAGCCCAGCCGCTCCATTCTCTCAGCATATGACAGTCCCGGCACCCCGGGAATTAACCTTGTAAACCCACACTGCACTCCCTCAATAGCAAGAATGTCCTTCCTCTAATTAGGGGACCAAAACTGCACACAATACTCCAGGTGTCGTGTTGGATGGTTGATGGGAAGAAGCTGTTCCTGAAGCCGTTGGTCGTGGTTTTCAGACTCCTGTACCTTCTTCCCAATGGCAGGGGTGAAATGAGATCGTGGACAGGGTAGTGTGGGTCCCTGATGCTGCTGCCTGCAATGCTGCAAACACAAAGGCCCAATTAGTCTCGTATCAATATTTCAAAACCTTACAACAAGAATAACATCAAGTGTGCGGCACAGTGGCACAGCGGTAGAGTTGCTGGCTTGCAGCGCCAGAGTCCCGGGTTCGATCCTGACTATAGGTGCTGCTTGTACGGAGTTTGCACGTTCTCCCCGTGACCATGTAGGTAGTCCCCAGGTGCCCCACATTTAAGAGACGTGCGGGTTTGTAGGTCAACTGACTTCGGTAAAATTGTAAAGGGGCTGTCCCATTGTACGAGTTCATTCAAGATCTCTCCCGAGTTAAAAAAGATAATCAAACTCGTGGTAAGCACGTAGAATGTACGTAGCGGGTACGTCGGAGCTCGGGACGTCTCTTAGCGGCTCGTAACGCTAACGGCAGGTACTCGGGAAACGGGGTAAGCTCGTGAAGACGCGTGAAGATTTTTCAGCCCCGAGTACCTACGAGCGGCCATTACCGTAATTCTCCGAATTTGAATCAGGGGAAACTCGGGAGAACTCTTGAATTAGCTTGGACAGTGGGACAGGCCCTTAAATAGTGTGCGTGAGGTGGTGATCGCTAGTCAGCACGGTCTCGGTGAGACGGAGGGCCTGTTTCCGCGCTATATCGCGAAACCAACCTAACGAGAGCGTGGCCAGGGTGATGCGGATCTTTGATAACAAAGAGCCCAAATAGTCCAGTTGCAACGCTGTCGAACTTTACACAAAGAATAACCTCACACTGACAAGAAAATGAGTTGGCCAGTTGTTCAGCTGCTGGTGCGAGCGGACAAATGATGCCGGCTCTGTGTCCCAGGGTCATCGTCTATAAACGCTGAGAGGGGAGGAGGCGATGGCTGCTAAGGCGTGGGTCAATGTCACCTCCTTCATCACGCACGCCATCAAGCAGGACTCATCTTCCCTGTGAATCCGCTCCGGGTCTCTCATCCATCTGCTCCACGCCAAAATGAGCTTTTTATGTCATCTCCCGTTAATGGGCAAGGGAGATCGGGAGGCCATCGGGGTAGGTGGTACTATTGTAAATGATGGGGAGTGAAAGGAAGATACACTTTTGTAACAAACTGTGTGCTGCTGTCTTCGTAGAGGCTTAAACAGGGGTATGGTATGATACGTTATTTCACAAGTTAGTGCAAGATCCAAGATTCTAGATTGAAGAGAGTTTATTGTCATGTGTCCCCGATAGGACAATGAAATTCTTGCTTTGCTTCAGCACAACAGAATATAGTCGGCGTGAATACAGAACAGATCAGTGTGTCCATATACCATTGAATATATATACACACACATTAATAAATAAACAGATAAAGTGCAATGGGCTATTCTGCCCTAATTTGACAAAAGGAAGCAACTGACAATGTTGCCAAAATTGAGTTATTGCTTGTTTTAGGGTATTTGAGATATGCTCTACACAACAGCGAACAAAATAAGTCTTCTCTGAGTACAATTTGAAAATATTTACACCAGAAAAGTAAGAAATTCCATCACAGAGAGCTGAAAGAAAAACACCTTTTCCTCATTTGCAAGAAAACTCCTTTCTGTCAGTTGCTTCATTTTGTCAAAGGAGGGCAGTATTAATGTTTTGTCCGAGCCAGGTTTAATAGCCTGATGGCTGTGGGGAAGTAGCTATTCCTGAACCTGGTCGTTGCAGTCTTCAGGCTCCTGTACCTTCTACCTGAAGGTAGCAGGGAGATGAGTGTGTGGCCAGGATGGTGTGGGTCCTTGATGATGCTGCCAGCCTTTTTGAGGCAGCGACTGCGATAGATCCCCTCGATGGAAGGGAGGTCAGAGCCGATGATGGACTGGGCAGTGTTTACTACTTTTTGTAGTCTTTTCTGCTCCAGGGCGCTCAAGTTGCCGAACCAAGCCACGATGCAACCGGTCAGCATGCTCTCTACTGTGCACCTGTAGAAGTTAGAGAGGGTCCTCAAGATCAAGTCCGAGGGTCTCCAATGAGGTAGACAGCAGTCTGTTGAGGTACGGCAAAAAGGTTTTTGTCGCGTGCTAACCAGTCAGCAGAAAGACAACACATGATTTACGGGTTTCAATGTTTTTATTAGAATCATTTGTACAATTTTACACCTTGGTGAACAGCTTCAATTTTAACACTTTCCAAAAAGGACATTAAATTAAAAAGAGAGAGGAAGAAGGAGAAGAGAGAGAGAGAGAGAAAAAAGAAAAAAGACACGAGGGCAGATATACCCATCGACCCATCCATTCACCCACTAACCCAGCCCTACAAGTAATTTTCGAATTTGTGTTCAAGTATTGTGTTGTTCGAGAAAATCAATAAAAGGTGACCATATTTGTAATATATGATTACAATCGAGCAATTAACAGTGTAATATAGAAACATAATAATAATAATAATAAATTTTATTTAATGGGCGCCTTTCAGGCATCTCAAGGACACCTTACATAGTAATCGGAATAAAAACATATAATCGGAATAGAACAGGTAAAAAAGACATCACAGAGACACAAATTAAAAACAGAATTCAATCCAAAAACAGAAAATCAAAAACACAGTGTGAAGAGAGAGCAGCGGCAGCCAAAGCGCGCCAGCGTCCACTCTCTCTTCACGGCAGCCATCTTGGACACAGACCTACAGGACTACAATTAGACAAAAAAATCACCCCCCCACAGTGGATAGCACATAGAAACTAGGTGCAGGAGAAGGCCATTCGGCCCTTCGAGCCAGCACCGCCATTCATTGTGATCATGGCTGATCGTCCCCTATCGCCAGCATTTGAAGAGCGAGTACTGAATCTTCAATGTGTTCAGCGACACCAAATTCAATTTTATTTTATCATTTCTTCCACATATTATTGCTCCTGGCGGCTCTCCATCGCGAGCTGGTTTTACGTTTCGTTTTAGAGATACAGCGTGCAAACAGGCCCTTCGGCCCACTGAGTCATAGAAATATAGAAACATAGACAATAGGTGCAGGAGGAGGCCATTCGGCCCTTCGAGCCAGCACCGCCATTCATTGTGATCATGGCTGATCGTCCCCAATCAATAACCCGTGCCTGCCTTCTCCCCATATCCCTTGTCTCCACTAGCCCCTAGAGCTCTATCTAACTCTCTCTTAAATCCATCCAGTGACTTGGCCTCCACTGCCCTCTGTGGCAGGGAATTCCACAAATTCACAACTCTCTGGGTGAAAACGTTTTTTCTCACCTTAGTCTTAAATGGCCTCCCCTTTATTCTAAGACTGTGTGGCCCCTGGTTCTGGACTCGCCCCACATTGGGAACATGTACAGATACGTGATAAGGGAATAATGTTTAGTGCAAGGTAAAGCCAGCAAAGTCCGATCAAGGATAGTCCGAGGGTCACCAATGAGGTAGATAGTAGTTCAGGGCCGCTCTCTGGTTGTGGTAGGATGGTTCAGTTGCCTGATAACAGCCGGGAAGAAACTGTCCCTGAATCTGGAGGTGTGCGTTTTATGTGTATGTGAAGCAGGGAAATCAAAGAGCTGTCACACCTGTCTCTTTATAGTTCAGCTTCGTTTCACAAGTTCTCGAGTTATAGGAGAAGAATTAGGCCAATCGGCCCGTTGAGTCTACTCCGCCATTCATTCATGTCTGATCTCTGCCTCCTAATCCCATTCACTTTTCTTCTCCCCATAACCCTTGACACCCCGTCCTAATCAAGAACTTATCCACCTCTGTCATATTTGTCACATGCACCGAGGTCAGTACAAGTGTCACGGTGGCGCAGCGGTAGAGTTGCGGCCTCACAGCGAATGCAGCGCCGGAGACCCGGGTTCGATCCCGACTGTGGGCGCTGTCTGTACAGAGTTTGTACGTTCTCCCCGTGACCTGCGAGATCTTCGGTTTCCTCCCACACTCCAAAGACGTGCAGGTTTGTAGGTTAATTGGCTTGGTGTAAATGTAAACATTGTCCCTAGTGGGTGTTGGATAGCGTTAGTGTTCTGAACACAAGAATTAATGTTGACAGGCAAACAAATAATGTTGTGGATGCTGGGAACGGAACTGATGCCTGGATGGGTATCTGAGCGTTGACAGTTTAATTGCGTTTCAGAATGCGTTGGATGTCTGTGTGACTGTGTGTAATTATATACACAAGGCCCACAAATTCCTGCAAAGAGCCTTTGGGAAACAGGGTGTATTCACTCAGGGATCGATCGGGGACCAACACCAACGTTCCACTTACCACGGACAATGAGTGTTCCCGGGATGGCGGGGACTGCAGCTGAAGATAGACGCAAAGATAGGGAGCGCAGTATAGGTTCACCAGGTTAATTCCCGGGATGGCGGGACTGTCATATGCTGAGAGAATGGAGCGGTTGGGCTTGTACACAGAAAGCAGATGACACAAAGCTGGGTGGCAGTGTGAACTGTGAGGAGGATGCTATGAGAATGCAGGGTGACTTGGACAGGTTGGGGGAGTGGGCAGATGCAATGGCAGATGAAGTTTAATGCGGAGAAATGTGAGGTTGTCCACTTTGGTAGCAAAAACAGGAAGGCAGATTACTATCTAAATGGCGTCAAGTTGGGAAAAGGGGAAGTACAACGGGATCTGGGGGGGGGCCCTTGTACATCAGTCTATGAAAGTAAGCATGCAGGTACAGCAGGCAGTGAAGAAAGTGAATGGCATGTTGGCCTTTATAACAAGAGTAATCGAATATAGGAGCAAAGTGGTCCTTCTGCAGTTGTACAGGGCCCTAGTGAGACCACACCTGGAGTATTGTGTGCAGTTTTGGTCCCCTAATTTGAGGAAGGACATTCGTGCTATTGTGGGAGTGCAGCGTAGGTTTACAAGGTTAATTCCTGGGATGGCGGGACTGTCATATGCTGAGAGAATGGAGCGGCTGGGCTTGTACACTCTGGAGTTTAGAAGGATGAGAGGTTATCTTATTGAAACATATAAGATTACTAAGGGTTTGGACACACTAGAGGCAGGAAACATGTTCCCGATGTTGGGGGAGTCCAGAATCAGGGGCCACACACAGTTTAAGAATAAGGGGTAAGCCATTTAGAATGGAGATGAGGAAACACTAATTCTCACACAGAGTTGTGAATCTGTGGAATTCTCTGCCTCAGAGGGCAGTGGAGGCCGGTTCTCTGGATGCTTTCAAGGGCTCTTAAAGATAGCAGAGTCAGGGGATTTTGGGGAGAAGGCAGGAACGGGGTACTGATTGGGGATGATCAGCCATGATCACATTGAATGGCGGTGCTGGCGCGAAGGGCCGAATGGCCTCCTCCTGCACCTGTTGTCTGTTGTCTCTCAAGAGACTGCGCTGACAATGGGGACAAATATTACAGTTTTTCGTGGAATTCGGCTGTGAAATTGGATTAATGAATTCAGGAATTTCATTCCTTACCAAAAAATAGGTGCAGGAGTAGGCCATTCGGCCCTTCGAGCCAGCACCGCCATTCAATATGATCATATGCCCACACCTGCGGCCAACATGGCCCATCTACACTAGTCCCACCTGCCCGCGTTTGGTCCATATCCCTCCAAACCTGTCCTATCCATGTACCTGTCTAACTGTTTCTTAAACGTTGGGATAGTCCCAGCCTCAACTACCTCCTCTGGCAGCTCGTTCCACACACCCACCACCCTTGGTGTGAAAAAGTTACGCCTCAGATTCATATTCAATCTTTCCCCTTCACCTTAATGTGTGCATTTTGGAGCCAAGTCTTAGATAGACAATAGGTGCAGGAGTAGGCCATTCGGCCCTTCGAGCCGGCACCGCCATTCAATTCGATCATGGCTGATCATCCCCAATCAGTACCCCGTTCCTGCCTTCTCCCCATATCCCCTGACCCCACCTATTCTTAAACTGCGGCCCCTGGTTCTGGACTCCCCAAACATTGGGAACATGTTTCCTGCCTCTAGCGTGTCTTAACAATCTTATATGTAACCCTTATTAATCTTATATGTTTCAATATATCATCCTTCTAAACTCCAGAGCGTACAAGCCCGGCCGCTCCATTCTATCAACATAAGACAGTCCCGCCATCCCGGGAATTAACCTGGTGAACCTGCGCTGCACTCCCTATCTTTGCGTCTATCTTCCGCTCCAGTTCCCTCTGCAGTTCCTCCCTGTACGTACGGTCTTATCGGACAGATGACGGCTATTTCTCATGGCGGACCCGCGGCTCTCGATTGTAAGTCGGACGCCTATAACAGTTTGTCTTTGTCCAGAGGACGCAGGTGGTGTGGGGAGTCACTCCTAATCATCTTCAAAGTCTGGCCCGCCACAGGGAATTGGCTCATTACTTGGAGATGAGAAGGGGGTGGGGGAGGAGAGCGATTAGGTCTTTGTTCCCTTCCGTCAGTTGTGGGACGAGATGAAGGGATTCGTCTACGAAGGTGCGGAGGCTGTTTGTGTGCATTCTGACCCTGGGAGGAGGTGTGGGCGGGTGGGTGTGTGTGGGTGGTTGGGAGGTGGGGGGTTGGGGGGGGGGAAGAGAAACGTTGAATTATTCATGACTCTCTTCACAATTCAAAGTCCGGGGTTGGAGCTGCACAGGGAGAGGTCAATAGGTTTGGCAGACGCCACCACCCTGTGATGAGTGAATCCCATCGCACGCTTTTCTGTCTATTATCATTCTAAGACAGTGACAGAAAATTGGAGCTCGATTGCACCGCGTCTGAATTTCCATCAGTTCCCCAGCAGTGGCCTTGCCTTCAGCTGCCCACACCATAGAATCCACTCTTTGAAGCTCTCTGTCACTCTTTAAGGCAGAGATAGACAGATTCTTGATTAGTGCGGGTGTCAGGGGTGACGGGGAGAAGGCCGGTGAATGGGGTTAGGAGGGAGAGATAGATCAGCCGTGATTGAATGGTGGAGTAGGCTCGATGGGCCGAATGGTCTAATTCTACTCCTGCCCCTATTAACCCTGACAAGGTTGATTCCCGGGATGGCGGGACTGTCAAATGCTGAGAGAATGGAGCGGCTGTGGGCTTGTACACTCTGGAGCTTAGAAGGATGAGAGGGTATCTTATTGAAACATACGAGATTGTTAAGGGTTTGGACTCGCTAGAGGCAGGAAACATGTTCCCGATGTTGGGGGAGTCCAGAACCAGGGGCCACAGTTTAAGAATAAGGGGTAAGCCATTTAGAACGGAGACGAGGAAACACTTTTTCACACAGAGAGTGGTGAGTCTGTGGAGTTCTCTGCCTCAGAGGGCGGTGGAGGCCGGTTCTCTGGATGCTTTCAAGAGAGAGCTAGATAGAGTTCTTAAAGATAGCGGAGTCAGGGGATATGGGGAGAAGGCAGGAACGGGGTACTGATTGGGGATAATCACATTGAATGACGGTGCTGGCCCGAAGGAACGAATGGCCTACTCCTGCACCTATTTTTCCATGTTTCCCAAATCCATTGGGCGGGGGGGGGGGGGGGGGGGTGGGGGGGGGGGGGGGGCGGTTGGGGGGAGGATTTCTTGATGGGAATCGTAGCAAATACTGGAAAAGTGCAGAAGTATGGCTGATCATCCCCAATCATTACCCCTGGCCTGATCCACTTTTGTTCCCCTCCCCCCCCCCCCCCCATGGCGGTCCCTCCACGCCAGGTCCTCCTTCGTTCCCGGCAGCGTGACCTCCGTTAGTCTCCCCCCCCCGATTAGCAGTTGTACAGAAATAGTCCACTGGATTTTAGTCGCACGGAATCGAGAACCAGAGTACATCGGGCAAGAGGTACAGAAGTGTGAAAACGCACGCACACACCTCCAGATTCAGGGGCAGTTTCTTCCCGGCTGTTATCAGGCAACTGAACCATCCTACCACAATCAGAAAGCAGTCCTGAACTACTATCTACCTCATTGGTGACCCTCGGACTATCCTTGATCGGACTTTGCTGGCTTTACCTTGCACTAAACGTTATTCCCTTATCCTGTATCTGTACACTGTGGACGGCTCGATTGTAATCATGTATTGTCTTTCCGCTGACTGGTTAGCGCGCAACAAAAGCCTTTCGCTGTACCTCAGTACACGTGACAATAAACTACACTGAATGTGCGTGATTGTGTGTCAGTGAATGTGTTTCTGTTTCAGTTTCAGTTTGTGAGTGTGAATGCTTGTTAACTAACTAACTAACTAACTAACTAACTAACTAACTAACTAACTAACTAACTAACTAACTAACTAACTAACTGACTAACTAACTAACTAACTAGCAACAACTTTAGGTTAGGTTTAGATTTAGAATTAGGTTTATTATTGTCACCTGTATCCAAACAGACTTACAAGGATGTTGCCAGGACTAGAGGGTGTGAGCTACAGGGAGAGGTTGAGTAGGCTGGGTCTCTATTCCTTGTAGCGCTGGAGGATGAGGGGCGATCTTATAGAGGTGTCCAAAATCATGAGAGGAATAGATCAGGTAGACACACAGAGTCTCTTACCCAGAGCAGGGGAATCGAGGACCAGAGGACATGGGTTCAAGGTGAAGGGGAAAAGTTTTAATAGGAATCTGAGGGGTAACTTTTTCACACAGAGGGTGGTGGGTGTATGGAACGAGCTGCCGGAGGAGGTAGTTGAGGCTGGGACTATCCCAACGTTTAAGAAACAGTTGGACAGGTACATGGATAGGACAGGTTTGGAGGGATATGGGCCAAACGCAGGCAGGTGGGACTGGTGTAACTGGGACATGTTGGCCGGTGTGGGCAAGTTGGGCCGAAGGGTCTGTTTCCTTGCTGTATCACTCTACGTCTCTATGTTTGTTGTGTGACCGACGCATGGAGAACGTGCAAACTCCACAGAGACAGCACCTGAGGTCTGGGTCGAACACGGGTCTCTGGCGCTGTGAGGCAGCAACTCTACCGCTGCGCCACCGTGCTTACGAAAAGGTTCTTTCTTCTTTATGAATAAGGCGGCACGGTGGCGCAGCGGTAGAGTTGCTGCTTCCCAGCGCTAGAGACCCGGGTTCGATCCTGACTACGGGCGCTGTCTGTGCGGAGTTTGCACGTTCTCCCCGTGACCCGCGTGGGTTTTTCCCGGGTGCTCCGGTTTCATCCCACACTCCAAAGACGTGCGGGTTTGTGGACAATAGACGATAGATGCAGGAGTAGGCCATTCGGCCCTTTGAGCCAGCACCGCCATTCAATGTGATCATGGCTGATCATCCACAATCAGTACCCCGTTCCTGCCTTCTCCCCATATCCCCTGACTCCGCTATCTTTAAGAGCCCTATCTTGCTCTCTCTTGAAAGCATCCAGAGAACCTGCCTCCACCGCCCTCTGAGGCAGAGAATTCCACAGACTCACCACTCTCTGTGAGAAAAACAGAGAAAAACAGAAAAACCCTCTGCGAGTTTGTCGGCTAGTTGGCTTGGCAGAATTGTAAATTGTCCCCAGTGTGTGTGTAGGATAGTGTTAGTGTGCGGGCGATCGCTGGTCGGCACGGACTCGGTGGGCCGAAGGGCCTGTTTCCACGCTGTATCTCTACACAAATCTACACAAAATCTCTCAAGGCGTACGGCGCTCCATTGAACAAACCACCCCTGAAGTATATTTAATCTCAATATTCAACTTTACTGCAATGGTGATTTACCCTCTTAATTTTTTATTTCATACAGGCTGTGTGAGTTAAACACAGCAATCGGAAATGTTTAATTTTTAATTTTTCATCTGGGCCTCCTATAACCACATGTTAACTAACGCTGAGGGAAGGCAAGGCATAACGCATGCAGTTTTTGGTAATGGAATTACCGAAACATTTCACCTCTCTCCCTCTCTGTGTACACACACGCCCTGCAGTTACAAAGATGTCAGCCAAGCCGTTTACCTGGTGTTTATTGACGAGGGGGATTTTTCCCGCCTGTGTTTTGCTATTGATTAAAGCTCGCAGCACGACAGCAGCACGAGGGTACTGCAATAATGGGGGGTAATATAATCCCTACTCTGCGCAGTCTATCAGGAGTGATGGCGTAATCTAACCTGCTAATATTCTCCGCAATAGGCCGGTGATTTGAAGCTTGCTTCCGCACTTGAGAGGCTGATTTTACTGTGACTGATGCTGCAATATGTTTCCCGTGCCACGAACAGTGTTGTCGGAATTAAACGCCATTACTTCTGCACTTTTCCAGTATTTGCTACGATTCCCATCAAGAAATCCCCCCCCCCTCCCCCCCCCGCTCAATGGATTTGAGAAACATGGAAGAATAGGTGCAGGAGGAGGCCATTCATCCCTTCGAGCCAGCACCGCCATTCAATGTGATCACGGCTGATCAACCCCAATCAGTGCTCCGTTCCTGCCTTCACCCCATATCCCCTGACCAGGGGCCACACACACAGTTTAAGAATAAGGGGTAAGCCATTTAGAACAGAGACGAGGAAACACTTTTTCTTACAGAGAGTGGTGAGTCTGTGGAATTCTCTGCCTCGGAGGGCGGTGGAGGCCGGTTCTCTGGATGCTTTCAAGAGAGAGCTAGATAGGGCTCTTAAAGATGGCGGAGTCAGGGGATATGGGGAGAAGGCAGGAACGGGGTACTGATTGTGGATGATCGGCCATGATCACATTGAATGGCGGTGCTGGCTCGAAGGGCCGAATGGCCTACTCCTGCACCTATTGTCTATGTTTCTATGTTTCTATGTTATGGGGAGAAGGCAGGAGAATGGGGTTAGGATGGAGAGGTAGATCAGCCGTGATTGAATGGCGGCGTAGACTTGATGGGCCGAATGGCCTAATTCTACTCCTATTCCTTATGATCTCATGACTTTACGGTGCAACTTATAAATTGTCCCTAGTGCGTGTAGGATGGCGCTAGTGCGCTGGGAACTCCGGTGGGCGCGGACACGGTGGGCCGAGGGGCCTGATTCCGCGCTGTAGCTCCAAACTAAACCAAGCGAAAAAGAATCAATACTTGCCCATCAATAATGAAACAGGTTCCTGTTGTTAAGTGCGACAGCTCTCGGGGACTGACCCGGGCTGCAAGCTGATGCTGGGGATTAAATGTCAACAATTAATATTTATGTCCTTGATGAATTGTCTGTCTGGCCTGGAGAATGCCAAAGAATCACATCTTTCTGCAATTAATGAGTGAGATCTTTTGCCCGCTCCTTAAAATAGTTTAAGGGCCTGTCCCACTTGGCGAGTTTTTTCGGCGACTGTCGGCTTCATATCAGTGTGGCTAAAAGATTTTGCATGGGCTTGTACAAAGAGGTCCTTCTGCAGTTGTACAGGGCCCTAGTGAGACCACACCTGGAGTATTGTGTACAGTTGTACAGGGCCCTAGTGAGACCACACCTGGAGTATTGTGTACAGTTGTACAGGGCCCTGGTGAGACCACACCTGGAGTATTGTGTGCAGTTTTGGTCATAACTTTGAGGAAGGACATTCCCGCTATTGAGGGAGTGCAGCGTAGGTTCACCAGGTTAATTCATGGGATGGCGGGACTGTCATATGCTGAGAGAATGGAGCAGCTGTGGGCTTGTACACTCTGGAGTTTAGAAGGATGTGAGGGCATCTCATTGAAACATGTCAGATTGTTAAGGGTTTGGACACGCTAGAGGCAGGAAACATGTTCCCGATGTTGGGGGAGTCCAGAACCAGGGGCCACAGTTTAAGAATAAGGGGTAAGCCATTTAGAATGGAGATGAGGAAACACTTTTTCCTCACAGAGAGTTGTGAGTCTGTGGAATTCTCTGCCTCAGAGGGCGGTGGAGGCCGGTTCTCTGGATACTTTCAAGAGAGAGCTAGATAGGGCTCTTAAAGATAGTGGAGTCAGAGGATAAGGGGAGAAGGCAGGAACGGGGTACTGATTGGGGATGATCAGCCATGATCACATTGAATGGCGGTGCTGGCTCGAAGGACCGAATGATCTACTCCTGCACCTAGGGTGTCAGGGGTTATGGGGAGAAGGCAGGAGAATGAGGATAGGAGGGCGAGATACTGTAGATCAGCCATGATTGAATGGCGGAGTAGACTTGATGGGCCAGTAACTCAGCGGGTCAGGCAACATCTCTGGAGAACATGGATAGGTGACGTTTCGTGTTGGGACCCTTATTCAGACTGATGGTCGGGGTGAGGAACTGGAAGCAAGGAAAGACAGCATGCTGGGGCAGCAGTAGATTTCATAAATTCATAAGTGATAGGAGCAGAATTAGGCCATTCGGCCCATCAAGTCCACTCCACCATTCAATCATGGCTGATCTATCTCTCCATCCTAATCCCATTCTCCTGACTTCTCCCCGTAACCCCTGACACCCGTACCAATCAAGAATCTATCTATCCCTGCCTTAAAAATATCCACTGACTTGGCCTCCACAGCCGTCTGTGGCAAAGAATTCCACAGATTCACCGTCTATCTTGACTCTACCAAATTCCAACACCATGTTTGCTATCACAGTGTGTTATTGTCATGTGTACCGAGGTACAGTGAAAAGCTTTTGTTGCGTGCTAAACAGTCAGCGAAAAGACAATACATGATTACAATCGAGCCGTCCACAGTGTACAGATACAGGATAAGGGAATAACGTTTAGTGCAAGGTAAAGCCAGTAAAGTCCGATCAAGGATAGTCCGAGGGACATGAATAGACAATAGGCAATAGGTGCAGGAGTAGGCCATTCGGCCCTTCGAGCCAGCACCGCCATTCAATGTGATCATAGAAACATAGAAAATAGGTGCAGGAGTTGGCCATTCGGCCCTTCGAGCCTGCACCGCCATTCAATATGATCATGGCTGATCATGCAACTCAGTATCCTGTACCTGCCTTCTCTCCATACCCCCTGATCCCTTTAGCCACAAGGGCCACATCTAACTCCCTCTTAAATATAGCCAATGAACTGCCCTCAACTACCTTCTGTGGCAGAGAATTCCACAGATTCACCACTCTCTGTGTGAAAAATGTTTTCCTCATCTCGGTCCTAAAAGATTTCCCCCTTATCCTTAAACTGTGACCCCTTGTTCTGGAACTGTGACCCCTTGTTCTGGAATCATGGCTGATCATCCCCAATCAGTACCCCGTTCCTGCCTTCTCCCCATATCCCCTGACTCCGCTATCTTTAAGAGCCCTATCTAGCTCTCTCTTGAAAGTATCCAGAGAACCGGCCTTAAAGAGGCCATTTATCTAAGAGGTAGATAGTAGTTCAGGACCGCTCTCTGGTTGTGGTAGGATGGTTCAGTTGCCTGATAACAGCCGGGAAGAAACTGTCTCTGAATCTGGAGGTGTGTGTGCGTTTGTTTTCACACTTCTGTACCTCTTGCCCGATGGGAGAGGGGAGAAGAGGGAGTGACCGGGGGTGAGACTGGTCCTTGATGATGCTGCTGGCCTTGCCGAGGCAGCGTGAGGTGGAGATGGAGTCAATGGAAGGGAGGTTGGTTTGGCATTAAGCGAGAACCGTTCCGTCTTCAGACCCACACCAGGCTCAAGGTTATTAAAGAAGGTGATCACAATCAGACTTGACACCTCCATTTATTCACTGTCAAAATGCCTAGGCCTTTCACCCGATCCATACGGCATCTAATATCGCCTCTTGTCTCCACACATCCCAAGGTTATTGCACGCCTGTCACCTTGTGCCACTGATGTTCATTTTCAAACCCCCACCCCCACCCCCCCAACCCCATCCCCCCTCCTCCTGTCTTTACCCTGGTGGTTAGCTGCGTACACTCAAAAACCGACAGAACACACACACAAAAAAAGCGAGGAATCAGGAAGAGAAAAGTATAAAACGATGAGGAAAAATATATATGTGTTGGAAGGAACTGCAGATGCTGTTTACACCAAAGATAGACACAAAAAGCTGGAGTAAATCAGCGGGACTCTGGAGTTAAGAAGGATGAGAGGGCATCTTATTGAAACTTATATGATTATTAAGCCAGCAAATTGTCTTTGGTGTGTGTAGGATAGTATTAGTGTGCGGGGATCGCTGGTCAATAGACAATAGACGATAGGTGCAGGAGTAGGCCATTCGGCCCTTCGAGCCAGCACCGCCATTCAATGTGATCAAGGCTGATCATCCCCAATCAGTACCCCGTTCCTGCCTTCTCCCCATATCCCCTGACTCCGCTATCTTTAAGAGCCCTATCTAGCTCTCTCTTGAAAGTATCCAGAGAACTGGCCTCCGCCGCCCTCTGAGGCAGAGAATTCCACAGACTCACAACTCTCTGTGAGAAAAAGTGTTTCCTCGTCTCCGTTCTAAATGGCTTACCCCTTATTCTTAAACTGTGTGTGTGGCCCCTGGTTCTGGACTCCCCCAACATCGGGAACATGTTTCCTGCCTCTAGCGTGTCCAAACCCTTAATAATCTTATATGTTTAGATAAGATACCCTCTCATCCTTCTAAATTCCAGAGTGTACAAGCCCAGCTGCTCCATTCTTTCAGCATATGACAGTCCTGACATCCCAGGAATTAACCTTGTAAACCTACGCTGCACTCCCTCAATAGCAAGGATGTCCTTCCTCAAATTAGGAGACCAAAACTGCACACAATACTCCAGGTGTGGTCTCACTAGGGCCCTGTACAACTGCAGAAGGACCTCTTTGCTCCTATACTCGACTCCTCTTGTTATGAAGGCCAACGTGCCATTCGCTTTCTTCACTGCCTACAGAGGACCAATTAACCTACAAACCCGCACGTCTTCGGGATGTGGGAGGAAACCGGAGCACCCAGAGGAAACCCACGTGGTCTTTCTCCGGGTGTTCCGGATTCCCCCACATTCCAAAGATGGGCAGGTGCACCCTAGGTGTGGGATGGTGCTAATGAACAGGTGACTCTTGGTCAGCTGAGGTAGTTCACAAGAGCTGTCACATTTTATATATATGATTTAAGTCCAAAGTGTTAAAAATGTAGAGTTTAAATGGCCATGAAGGGTCTTCAGTCTGAAGAAAGGGTCCCGACCCGAAACATCGCCTATCCATGTTCTCCACAGATGCTGCCTGACCCGCTGAGTTACTCCAGCACTCTGTGAAACGTCACCTATCCATGTTCTCCACAGATGCTGCCTGACCCGCTGAGTTACTCCAGCACTCTGTGAAACGTCACCTATCCATGTTCTCCACAGATGCTGCCTGACCCGCTGAGTTACTCCAGCACTCTGTGAAACGTCACCTATCCATGTTCTCCACAGATGCTGCCTGACCCGCTGAGTTACTCCAGCACTCTGTGAAACGTCACCTATCCATGTTCCCCACAGATGCTGCCTGACCCGCTGAGTTACTCCAGCACTCTGTGAAACGTCACCTATCCATGTTCTCCACAGATGCTGCCTGACCCACTGAGTTACTCCAGCACTCTGTGAAACGTCACCTATCCATGTTCTCCACAGATGCTGCCTGACCCACTGAGTTATGGTGCAGCAGCATCTATGGAGCTAAGGAAATAGGCAACGTTTCGGGCCGAAACCCTTCTGGAAATAGGCAACGTTTCGGGCTGAAACCCAGAAGGGTTTCGGCCCGAAACGTTGCCTATTTCCTTAGCTCCATAGATGCTGCTGCACCCGCTGAGTTACTCCAGCACTCTGTGAAACGTCACCTATCCATGTTCTCCACAGATGCTGCCTGACCCGCTGAGTTACTCCAGCACTCTGTGTCTCATGCTTGCTTGTTGTGGACCTGTTTGGACAGCAAGCAAAACAAAGCTTTTCACTGTACCT
Source organism: Amblyraja radiata (assembly GCF_010909765.2). Taxonomy (NCBI): domain Eukaryota; kingdom Metazoa; phylum Chordata; class Chondrichthyes; order Rajiformes; family Rajidae; genus Amblyraja; species Amblyraja radiata. Next base: position 2,618,434 of record NC_045969.1, read on the forward strand.
CAGTACACGGTACAATATTAAACCTCAACCTAAAACGTACAAACTATCTCGAAGACCTTGACATCCTTACTGGTACTCAGAAATGGATTCAGTACTACATCTAAAGCCTAACTCCTATCTGTTGAATTTGTGAGGATGTTTCCACTAGTGGGAGAGCCTAGGACCAGAGGTCGCTGCCTCAGAATAAAAGGACGTTCCTTTAGGAAGGAGATGAGGAGGAATATCTTTATTCAGAGGGCGGTGAATCTGTGGAATTCTTTGACACAGACAGCTGTGGAGGCCAAGTCAGTGGATATTTTTAAGGCAGAGATAGATAGATTCTTGATGAGTACGGGTGTCGGGGGTTATGGGGAGAAGGCAGGAGAATGGGGTTAAACCCCTGTCCCACTGTACGAGTTCATTCCAAGAGCTCTCCCGAGTTTGCCCTGATTCGAACTCGGAGATTTACGGTAATGGCCGCTCGTCGGTACTCGGGGCTCTCGTGGACATTTTTCAACATGTTGAAAAATCTTCACGAGTCTTCCCGTGCTTACCTGCCGTTAGCGAGTCTTCCCGAGTACCTGCCGTTAGCGTTACGAGCCGCTAAGAGACGTCCCCGAGCTCCGACGTACCCGCTATGTTCATTCTCCGTATTTACCACGAGTTTGATTTTTTTTAAACTCGGGAGAGCTCTTGGAATGAACTCGTACCGTGGGACAGGGCTATTAAGGAGGGAGAGATAGATTGAATTGATTGAATTGAATTGAATTGAATACCTTTATTGTCATTCAGACCTTACGGTCTGAACGAAATTTCGTGCCTGCAGTCATACATACAATCATACAATAATAAACAACAATAAACACAAATTAACATCCACCACAGTGTATCCTCCAAGCACCTCCTCACTGTGGTGGAGGCAAAAATCTTAGGGTTACTGTCTCTTCCCTCCTCTTCTCCCTCTGCGCTGAGGCGATTCCCCACCGGGCGATGGCACAAACAGTCCCGCGGCTCACCGAACCCCGCGAACGGGCCGGTTCAAACACCGCGGCCCGGGGTGGTCGAAGCTGCCGCCCTCCAGTCCAGCGTACGCAGCCGCAGGCCCGCGGCTGAACCCAGGACTCAGGTCGCCGCCGCCAGAACGCCGTCCCAGCCACCAGAGCACCGTTCCAGCCCCGAGCCGGATCGCCCTCACGTGAGTGCCGCTCGAGCTGGGCCACTCCGACGGGAGTGCCGTTCCACCCTCGGGCTGGGCCACTCCGACGGGAGTGCCGTTCCACCCTCGGGCTGGGCCACTCCGACGGGCCACAGCCCCTCACAGGAGAGTCTCTCAGCCCCTCGCCAGGCCGCTCTCACGAGAGCGCAGTTCCAGCCCCGGGCTGGGCCACCCTCACGGGAGCTCAGGGCGAGTCCTGTCAGCTGCCTCCAGAGTCCCGAGGTCGCCAGCTCCGCCATTAGGCCTCAGTGTAGACGGAGGCAGAGAAGGGGGATACGACAAAAAGGTCGTATCAGCCAGGATTGAACGGCGGAGTAGATTCGATGGGCTGAATTGCCTTGTTCTGCACTTATAATGCATTACCGCCATTGTTGATAAAGTGAACTGTCTCAGAATCAACCATTTTTCTAGCTGTTCGAGCATCGACTTAATTGCTTCACTTGAAGAGGATTAAAGGTCCTATTGATAAATGAAGATTATTCTTCCAGTACACTTTCAAATACGTATTAACATTCCTGGTGCAACATTCAATCAGGTTTTATACCTACCATACATTTATTTAATGAGATTTAAGAGCTGCAGGAATACGAGGAATCTGCTTTGACTGTCATCTTTGGATATTAGGCGTGTCTTAAACTCAATTACACATTGTGCTGCTATCGCCAGCATTTGAAGAGCGAGTACTGAATCTTCAATGTGTTCAACGACACCGAATTCAATTTTATTTGATCATTTCTTCCACATGTTATTGCTCCTGGCGGCTCTCCATCGCGAGCTGGTTTTACGTTTCGTTTTAGAGATACAGCGTGCAAACAGGCCCTTCGGCCCACCGAGTCATAGAAACATAGAAACATAGACAATAGGCGCAGGAGGAGGCCATTCGGCCCTTCGAGCCAGCACCGCCATTCATTATGATCATGGCTGATGGTCCCCTATCAATAACCCGTGCCTGCCTTCTCCCCATATCCCTTGACTCCACCAGCCCCTAGAGTTCTATCTAACTCTCTCTTAAATCCATCCAGTGACTTGGCCTCCACTGCCCTCTGTGGCAGGGAATTCCACAAATTCACAACTCTCTGGGTGAAAAAGTTTTTTCTCACCTCAGTCTTAAATGACCTCCCCTTTATTCTAAGACTGTGGCCCCTGGTTCTGGACTCGCCCAACATTGGGAACATTTTTCCTGCATCTAGCTTGTCCAGTCCTTTTATAATTTTATATGTTTCTATAAGAGTTTTTATAATTTTATATGTTTTTATAAGAGTCCGCGCCGACCAGCGATCCCCGCACACTAGCACTATCCCATACACGCACACACACACACACACACACACACACACACACACACACACACACACACACACACACACACACACACACACACACACACACACACACACACACACACACACACACACAAACACACACACACTATGGGACAATTTGCAATTTTTACCGAAGCCAATTAGCTTGCAAGCCCACACGTGTTTGGAGTGCGGGAGGAAACCAGGGCACCCGGGGAAAACCCACGCAGGTCACGAGAGAGAACGTGCAAACTCCGTACAGACAGCAGCCCCTGTCGCGGTTGAACTCGAGTCTCTGGCGCCGCGAGGCAACGACTCTACCGCTACGCCACCGTGCCGCATTTTAATGACGCCATGTTGTAAGCTTGGAATGTTAAATAGTGTGGAAGCTGAGAGCTGATGGTCAAGTTAAAACTGAGGAGAAAAAACACAGTAAGTGGGAATATATGGATTCATAACAAATGATGGCATTTATGGATGATCTTTAGTAAACCCATGTTCACCCTCTCCTTGGTTCGCAATAACCAACCAGATCTCCCGGTGGCCCAGCACTTCAACTCCCCCTCCCATTCCCAATCCGACCTTTCTGTCCTGGGCCTCCTCCATGGCCAGAGTGAGTCCCACCGCAAATTGGAGGAGCAGCACCTCATATTCCGCTTGGGCAGTTTACACCCCAGCGGTATGAACATTGACTTCTCCAATTTCAGGTAGTCCCTGCTTTCTCCCTCCTTCCCCTCCCCTTCCCAGCTCTCCCACAGCCCACCGTCTCCGCCTCTTCCTTTCTTCTTCCCCCCCTTCCACTCCCACATCGGTCTGAAGAAGGGTCTCGACCCGAAACGTCACCTATTCCTTCGCTCCATAGATGCTGCCTCACCCACCTCACCAAACTGGTACAGCTGTGTGTCGGAGGTGGAGTGAGTGGATACTAATACGGTGTCTGTCTGAAACTGTTTGCAGTTCAGTTTAGTTTATTGTCACGTGTACTGAGGTACAGTGAAAAGCTCTTTGTTGCGTGCTAACCAGTCAGTGGAAAGACAATACATTATTACAATGCTGCCTGACTCGCTGAGTCCAGAACCAGGGGCCACAGTTTAAGAATAAGGGGTAATGGACCTGTCCCACTGTACGAGTGCATTCCAAGAGCTCTCCTGAGTTGTAAGAACGGAGAATGAACGTAGCGGGTACGTCGGAGCTCGGGGACGTCTCTTAGCGGCTCGTAACGCTAACGGCAGGTACTCGGGAAGACTCGCTAACGGCAGGTAAGCACGGGAAGACTGGTGAAGATTTTTCAACATGTTGAACAATGTCCACGAGATCCCCGAGTACCGACGAGTGGCCATTACCGTAAATCTCCGAGTTCGAATCAGGGCAAACTCGGGGAGAGCTCTTGGAATGAACTCGTACCGTGGGACAGGGGTTTAAGCCATTTAGAACGGAGACGAGGAAACACTTTTTCTCACAGAGAGTTGTGAGTCTGTGGAATTCTCTGCCTCAGAAGGCAGCGGAGGCCGGTTCTCTGGATACTTTCAAGAGAGAGCTAGATAGGGCTCTTAAAGATAGCGGAGTCAGGGGATATGGGGAGAAAGCAGGAACGGGGTACTGATTGGGGATGATCAGCCATGATCACATTGAATGGCGGTGCTGGCTCGAAGGGTCGAATGGCCTCCTCCTACACCTATTGTCTATTGTCAGTGAAGTCCGGTCAAGGATAGACCGAGGGTCCCCGATGAGGTAGATAGTAGCTCAGGTCTTTTTCCTCTGACTCTCAGTCTGAAGAAGGATCTCGACCCGAAACGTCACCCATTCCTTTTCTCCACAGATGCTGCCTGACCCGCTGAGTTACTCCAGCATTTTGTGTCTCTATTCAGTAGTTCAGGCTGGCTCTCTGGTTGCGGGAGGATGGTTCAGTCGCCAGCTAACAGCTGGGAAGAAGGCCACGGGCGCTCTATAAATTCAGGCATTGATATCGCTGTTGGCGTTGCCAGTAAACGTGATTGATTTGCGCGAGTCAGATGCAGTCTATATCCTCCTGTGCCGCAGATTGGAGCGGTCAGCACAGAGACAGCGGACATTTATCTCTCCAGACTTCAGCATTTGTGGCTTATTAAACGCAACACTAGGCATTGGAACGCCCAGCTCCCCCCCCCCCCCCCCCCCCCCCCCCATATTACAGCATGGTACGGCAGCTGCACCATGGCAGACAGGGAGAGGCTTCAGAGGGTAACTAGGACAGCACAGAAGATCATTGGTTGCCCTCTCCCCTCCCTGATGGATATTTACACCTCCCGTTGCCTTAGCAGGGCAAAGAATATCATCAAGGACAGCTCCCATCCTGCGTTTGGACTGTTCGACCTGCTGCCCTCTGGAAGGCGCTATAGGTGCATCAAAACTAGGACAAATAGACTCAGGAACAGTTGTTTTCCGAAAGTCATAACTACTCTTAACTCACACATGCACTGACTTCACGGCCCAACACCCGGACTTCCATCTACTCCATCCACGTACTGAAATTTGGAACTGTAATATGTATTGTAATTGTAATTTTTAATATTTTTTAAAATAATTTTTAATATTTTAATATAACTTTAAAAATCTGCCTAAGAATACTACCTATTCATCCTTCACCATTTTGCCTTTATAGATATGTATATAGCGCCGCAGAATTGTGCACCTATCCCCCCCCCTTGTTTTGTTTTCTGTTTCTTGTTTTTTGTACTAAATTATATGTATGCGCTGAGTACGAGATGCTTTTAATCTCACTGTACATGTATAGTGACAATAAATGGCATATCTATCTATCATAGTCACACAGCGTGGAAACAGGCCCTTCGGCCCAAATCATCCCTGCTGTCCCAGACGACCATCTAAACCAGTCCAGCCTTAGTGTCAGGCAGCACAGAAACAGGCCCTTCGGCCCAACTCATTCTTGCTGTCCAAGATGTCCATCAATGTGGCCAGCGCGGAAACAGGCCCTTCGGCCCAACTCCTCCATGGTGTTCCAGATGACCATCCAAACAGTCCAGCCTTAGTGTCATCAAGCACAGAAATAGGCCCTTCGGCCCAACTCGCCCCTGCTGTCCAAGGTGCCCATCCAAACCAATGTGGCCATTGAGCCATACAGTGCAGAAACAGGCCATTCGGCCCAACTCATCGCTGCTGACCCAGACGACCACCTGAACCAGTCCAGCTATAGAGTCACACAGCACGGAAACAGGCCCTTCGGCCCAACCGGTCGCTGCTGTCCAAGGTGCCCATCCAAACCAATGTGGCCATTGAGTCACACAGCACAGAAACAGGCCCTTCGGCCCAACCTGTCCCTGCTGTCCAAGGTGCCCATCCAAACCAATGTGGCCATTGAGTCATACGGCACAGAAACAGGCCCTTCGGCCCAACCCGTCCCTGCTGTCCCAGATAAACATCTAAACCAATCCAGCCATACAACATGGAAACAGACCAATCTACATTGGTCCAGTGATTAGTGAATATCTCACAGATCCTTTCCTCTGTATGTACCTGTCTTTCGGCCAATCGACCAGCGATCACACCATAGACAATCCAGTCTTGGTGCCTACAACAATTAAGTTTAATTTAGTTTAGTTTAGAGATACAGCGTGGAAACAGGCCCTTCGGCCCACCGGGTCCGTGCCGACCAGCGATCCCCGCACACTAACACTATCCTACACCCACTAGCGACAATTTTTACATTTACCGAAGCCAATTAACCTACAAACCTGCACATCTTTGGAGGGTGGGAGGAAACCGAAGATCTCGGAGAAACCCCACGCAGGTCACGGGGAGAACGTACAAACTCCGTACAGACAGCACCCGTAGTCGGGATCGAACCTGGGTCTCTGGCGCTGCATTCGCTGTAAGGCAGCAACTCTACCGTGACCCCCCTTCTTGACCCGAAACGTCGCCCATTCCTTCTCTCCAGAGATGCCGCCTGTCCCGCTGAGTTACTCCAGCATTTTGTGTCTATCTTCGGTGTAAACCAGCATCTGCAGTTCCTTCCTACACATTAATAGTTTTCCTCTCTCCCGATCTTCCCGTCAACATTCCGTTCTCCCGAACTTCCGATCCCCCCACATTTCTCCCTCCCACAGAGTCCTTAATTAAATCGTCTCCTGCCACCAAGCCCACCAAGCCCACCTCTGTTTGGCCGCTGAAAGCCGTTGCTTTAAGGAACCCCTCTGGAAGTGCCCTGATCCCTTGTCCCAGCTTCCTAGGTCTGTTTGAGACCCAGGTTCGACCCTGACTACAGGTGCTGTCTATACGGAGTTTGCATGTTCTCCCTGTAACTGCGTGGGTTTTCTCCGGGTGCTCGGGTTTCCTCCCACACTCCACAAAGTCGTGCAGGTTTGCAGGGCAATTGGCTGGGCTTGTACACTCTGGAGTTTAGAAGGATGAGAGGGGATCTTATTGAAGCTAGAGGCAGGAAACATGTTCCCGAAGTTGGAGGAGTCCAGAACCAGGGGCCACACAGTTTAAGAATAAGGGGTAAGCCATTTAGAACGGAGACGAGGAAACACTTTTTCCCACAGAGAGTTGTGAGTCTGTGGAATTCTCTGCCTCAGAGGGCGGTGGAGGCCGGTTCTCTGGATACTTTCAAGAGAGAGCTAGATAGGGCTCTTAAAGATAGCGGAGTCAGGGGATATGGGGAGAAGGCAGGAACGGGGTACTGATTGGGGATGATCAGCCATGATCACATTGAATGGCGGGTGCTGGCTCGAAGAAGAAGGGAGAGCGGGAGAGAGAGAGAGAGAGAGGGAGAGAGGAAGATAGATACAGAGATAGAGAGAGAGGGAGAGAGAGAGGGGGAGTTAGAGAGAGAGGGGGAGATAGATAGAGAGATAGAGATAAAGGGAGAGAGACGGGGAGGAGAGAAGAGAGAGAGAGAGAGGGAGAGAGAGAGGGGGAGATAGAGAGAGAGGGGGAGATAGATAGAGAGATAGAGAGAAAGGGAGATAGAGATAGAGAGGGGAGAGAGACGGGGAGAGGGAGAGAGAGGGGGAGAGAGCGAGGGGGGGTTAAGGAGAGGTAGAGTTGCAGTGTTGTCACTCATGTGTCAGGAGTGAATGTGTGTGTGAGTGACTGTGAGAGAAATGAAGTATCTTGAATCAGAGGTTAGGCTTCCAGTGTTCAGACAACACGAGGCTGCAGCACAAAACCTTCCAACAAATGGCCTGTGTGTTCACTGTGTGCATTCAGCTGCAAATTAAATAAGGGGTGGAAATTAATGAAAGCAAATGGTCTTGTTAGAATTGAAGGGATGAACTTTACATCGGTTGCCGGGGCAACGGGTGAAGTGAGGCCTGGATGGCAGATTGAAGCCTAACTCCCAGGCATATGGCAGGGTTTTGATCGCTGCTGCCTTTCTGCAAGAGGCCGGGCAGCGAATTAGTTACGATCTGCGACACTGGATCTTTCACAATTATAGACAGTTAATTAATTGCTGTCCGCGCATCCCTTGTCGACGGGGTCTGGAACAGAAGACAGAACGTGAGGGGAATAGGGACGTAAATGGGCCTAAATCGCGAGCCGCAGCGGGAGATGTGTCAAGCTGCCAGTCGCCAGAATAGAAATTACTATTTTCTTCCTTGTCATCGCTGTGATAATATTCCCCTGTCTGTCATCAGATGCGATGATACCCATTGTTTTTGGTCCAGGTTCAGAGATAGAGAGTGGAAACAGGCCCTTCGGCCCACCCAGTCCGTTCCCACCGGCGATCCCCGCGCACTAAGGCTAACACACTCGCTCACACACACACACACACACACACACACACACACACACACACACACACACACACACACACACACACACACACACACACGCACACGCACACACATATACACACACATACACACACACACACGCGCGCGCACACACACACACACACACACACACACATATACACACACACACACACACATACGCGCGCACACACACACACACCCACACACATATACACACACACACCCACAACCACACACACACACACACACACACACACACACACACACACACACACACACACACACACGCACACACGCACACACACAGTCAATTTACAATTTTACACTGAGCCAATTAACCGATAAACCTGTACTTCTTGGGAGAGATAAGGGGTAAGCCATTTAGAACGGAGACGAGGAAACACTTTTTCTCACAGAGAGTGGTGAGTCTGTGGAATTTTCTGCCTCAGAGGGCGGTGGAGGCCGGTTCTCTGGATACTTTCAAGAGAGAGCTAGATAGGGCTCTTAAAGATAACGGAGTCAGGGGATATGGGGAGAAGGCAGGAACGGGGTACTGATTGGGGATGATCAGCCGTGATCACATTGAATGGCGGTGCAGGCTCAAAGGGCCGAATGGCCTACTCCTGCACCTGTTGTCTATTGTCACCTGAGGGGTGACTTTTTGACACAAAGGGTGGTGGGTGTATGGAACGAGCTGCCAGAGGAAGTGGTTGAGGAAGTTGAAACTATCCCAACGTTTAAGAAACAGTTAGACAGGTACATGGAGAGGACAGGTTTAGAGAGATATGGACCAAACGCAGGCAGGTGGGACTGGTGTAGATTGGACATTGTTGGCCGGTGTGGGAAAGTTGGGCCGAAGGGCCTGTTTCCACGCTGTATCTCTAAACTAAACTAAACTAAATTAAACTCCCTTCCATTGACTCCATCTCCACCTCACGCTGCCTCGGCAAGGCCAGCAGCATCATCACGGACCAGTCTCACCCCCGGCCACTCCCTCTTCTCCCCTCTCCCATCGGGCAAGAGGTACAGAAGTGTGAAAACAAACGCACACACCTCCAGATTCAGGGACAGTTTCTTCCCAGCTGTTATCAGGCAACTGAACCATCCTACCACAACCAGAGAGCGGTCCTGAACTACCATCTACCCCTTAGGTGACCCTCGGACTATCCTTGATCGGACTTTACTGGCTTTACCTTGCACTAAACGTTATTCATGTTGACCCCTCTCTCGTGTGTAGGAAGGAACTGCAGATGCTGGTTTAAAACGAAGATAGACTCAAAAATGCTGGAGTAACTCAGCGGGACAGTAGAGGGAGTACAAAGGTTCACCAGACTGATTCCTGGGATGTCAGGACTTTCATATGAAGAAAGACTGGATAGACTCGGCTTGTACTCGCTAGAATTTAGAAGATTGAGGGGGGATCTTATAGAAACTTACAAAATACTTAAGGGGTTGGACAGGCTAGATGCAGGGAGATTGTTCCCGATGTTGGGGAAGTCCAGAACAAGGGGTCACAGTTTAAGGATAAGGGGAAAATCTTTTAGGACCGAGATGAGGAAAACATTTTTTACACAGAGAGTGGTGAATCTGTGGAATTCTCTGCCACAGAAGGTAGTCGAGGCCACAGTTCATTGGCTATATTTAAGAGGGAGTTAGATGTGGCCCATGTGGCTAAAGGGATCAGGGGGTATGGAGAGAAGGCAGGTACAGGATACTGAGTTGGATGATCAGCCATGATCATATTGAATGGCGGTGCAGGCTCGAAGGGCCGAATGGCCTCTACTCCTGCACCTATTTTCTATGTTTCTATGACAGGCAGCATCTCTGGAGAGAAGGTGATGGTTTGGGTCTGAAGAAACACCACCTATTGATTTTCTCCAGAGATGCTGCCTAACCCGCTGAGTTACTGCAGTTATTTGTGTCTATCTTCCCCTTATCCTGTATCTGTACACTGTGGACGGCTCGATTGTAATAGTGTATTGTCTTTCCGCTGACTGGTTAGCACGCAACAAAAGCTTTTAGACAATAGACAATAGATAATAGGTGCAGGAGTAGGCCATTCGGCCCTTCGAGCCAGCACCGCCAGTCAATGATCATCCCCAATCAGTACCCCGTTCCTGCCTTCTCCCCATATCCCCTGACTCCGCTATCTTTAAGAGCCCTATCTAGCTCTCAATTGAAAGCATCCAGAGAACCGGCCTCCACCGCCCTCTGAGACAGAGAATTCCACACAACTCTCTGTGAGAAAAAGTGTTCCCTCGTCTCCGTTCTAAATGGCTTACTCCTTATTCTTAAACTGTGTGTGTGGCCCCTGGTTCTGGACTCCCCCAACATCGGGAACATGTTTCCTGCCTCTAGCGTGTCCAAGCCATTAACAATCTTCTATATGTTTCAATAAGATGCCCTCTCATCCTTCTAAACTCCAGAGTGTACAAGCCCAGCCGCTCCATTCTCTCAGCATATGACAGTCCCGCCATCCCGGGAATTAACCTGGTGAACCTACGCTGCACTCCCTCAATAGCAAGAATGTCCTTCCTCAAATTAGGGGACCAAAACTGCACACAATACTCCAGGTGTGGTCTCACTAGGGCTCTGTACAACTGCAGAAGGACCTCTTTGCTCCTATATTCGACTCCTCTTGTTATAAAGGCCAACATGCCATTCGCTTTCTTCATTGCCTGCTGTACCTGCATGCTTACTTTCATAGACTGATGTACAAGGACCCCCAGCTCCCGTTGTACTTCCCCTTTTCCCAACTTGACGCCATTTAGATAGTTTCTGCTGAACCTCAGTACACGTGACAATAAACTAGACTCGACACTCCGAACATTGGCGGAGATCTCTACGTGGGGCTCTACTGCCATCTGGTGGTTTTATCCCGAAGAGTTGGCAGTACGAATTGAATTTTAGAAACATAAAAAAAGTAGGTGCAACTCAGGTCAAGTTTATATCTATAGCACATTTAAAATACAACTCTCGTTGACCAAAGTGCTTTACATCAGTGCAGGTACTAACGTGCCACATACAGTGGTACATAGATCTAACAGTACAGTCTTGGTCTCCGAATCTGAGGAAGGACATTGTTGCCATAGAGGGAGTACAGAGAAGGTTCACCAGACTGATTCCTGGGATGGCAGGACTTTCATATGAAGAAAGACTGGATAGACTCGGTTTGTACTCGCTAGAATTTAGAAGATTGAGGGGGGATCTTCTAGAAACGTACAAAATTCTTAAGGGGTTGGACAGGCTAGATGCAGGAAGATTGTTCCCGATGTTGGGGAAGTCCAGGACAAGGGGTCACAGCTTAAGGATAAGGGGGAAATCCTTTAGGACCGAGATGAGAAAAACATTTTTCACACAGAGAGTGGTGAATCTGTGGAATTCTCTGCCACAGAAGGTAGTTGAGGCCACAGTTCATTGGCTATATTTAAGAGGGTGTTAGATGTGGCCCTTGTGGCTAAAGGGATCAGGGGGTATGGAGAGAAGGCAGGTACAGGATACTGAGTTGGATGATCAGCCATGATCATATTGAATGGCGGTGCAGGCTCGAAGGGCCGAATGGCCTCAACTTCTGCACCTATTTTCTATGTTTCTATGTTTACATCACTATATACATATAGCCCTCCCTCAGAGGACGTCAGGAAAGGCTTGAGAGTAAAGATGAGTTTTTAGTCTCGACTTAAAGGAGTCGATGGAGGGGGCAGTTCTGATGGGAAGAGGGATGCTGCTGTTCCACAGTCTAGGAGCTGCAACCACAAAGGCCCGGTCACCCCTGAGCTTATGCCTAGACCGCGGGATGTTCAGTAACCCCAGGTCGGCCGATCTGAGGGGCCTGGAGGTGGAGTGGTGGGTGAGAAGACTTTTGATGTAGGAGGGGGCAAGCCCTTTGAGGGCTTTGTAGACAAAGAGGAGGATCTTGAAATGTATTCGGAACCGCACAGGGAGCCAGTGGAGAGAGGCCAGGATCGGGGTGATGTGGTCCCTTTTTCGGGTGCCCGTCAGGAGTCTCGCTGCGGCGTTTTGGACCAGTTGCAGGCGGGACAGGGAAGTTTGGCTGATGCCAGTGTAGAGGGAGTTGCAGTAATCTAGGCGGGAGGAGATAAATGTGTGGATGGTCTTTTCGAGGAGGAATTGTTTTATTTTAGCCATCGTCCGAAGCTGGAAGAAGCTAGCTTTCACCACGGCATTGACTTGTTTGTCAAATTTCAACGCTAGAGTAGGCCATTCGGCCCTTCGAGCCAGCACCGCCATTCAATGTGATCATGATCCAGAATCAGTACCTCTTTCCTGCTTTCTCCCCATATCCCTTGATTCCGTTAGCCCCAAGAGATAAATCTAACTGAAGGTGGACACAAAACGCTGGAGTAACTCAGCGGGACAGGCAGCATCTCTGGAGAGAAGGAATGGGCGACGTTTCGGGTCGAGACCCTTCTTCAGACTGATGTCAGGGGAGGGGGGGGGGGGGGGGGGACAGTGATAGAATGTAGTCGGAGACAGTCAGACAGGTGGGAGAACTGGGAAGGGGGAGGGATGGAGAGAGAGGGAAAGCAAGGGCTATCTGAAGTTAGAGAAGTCAATGTTCGTACCGCTGGGGTGCAGGCTGCCCAAGTGAAATATGAGGTGCTGCTCCTCCAATTTGCGGTGGGACTCACTCTGGCCATGGAGGAGGCCCAGGACAGAAAGGTCGGTGTGGGAATGGGAGGGGGGAGTTGAAGTGTTGAGCCACCGGGAGATCAGGTTGGTTATTGCGAACTGAGCGGAGGTGTTGGGCGAAACGATCGCCAAGCCTGCGCTTGGTCTCGCCGATGTAGAGAAGTTGACACCTGGAACAGCGGATACAGTAGATGAGGTTGGAGGAGGAACCTCTGCCTCACCTGGAGAGACTGTCGGGGTCCCTGGACAGAGTCGAGGGGGGAGGTAAAGGGACAGGTGTTGGCATCTCCTGCGGTTGCTGGGGAAAGTACCAGGGGAGGGGGTGGTTTGGGGGGAAGGGACGAGTTGACCAGGGAGTTGCGGAGGGAACGGTCTCTGCGGAAAGCAGAAAGGGGAGGAGATGGGAAGATGTGACTGGTGGTGGGATCCCGTTGGAGCTGGTGAAAATGTCGGAGGATTATCTGTTGTCTGTGACAACCGATGGGGTGGAAGGTGAGGACAAGGGAGACTCTGGGGGGAGGGGGGGGGGGGCAAGAACGGAGCTGTGGGATATCAAGGAGACCCTAGTGAGAGCCTCATCTATAATGGAAGAGGGGAACCCCCGTTCCCTAAAGAATGAGGACATACATATATATACAGTGCATTCAGAAAGTATTCAGACCACTTCACTTTTTCCACATTTTGTTACGTTACAGCCTTATTTTAAAATGGATTAAATTTCTTTTTTTTTATCATCGATCTACACACAATGAAGACGTGAAAACAGGTGTTTAGAAATGTTTGCAAAGTAATTAAAACTAAATAACTGAAATATCACATGGACATATGTATTCAGACCCTTTGCTATGACACTCACAATTGAGCTCAGGGGCATCCTGTTTCCATTGATTATCCTTGAGATGTTTCTACAACTTGATTGGAGTCCACCAGTTGTAAATTTATATTGATTGGCAAGGCAAACCCTGTCTGTATAAGGTCCCACATTTGACAGTGCAACACCTCTGGTCCACATTACAAAAATAATTGAAAAATGCAAAAAAAGCCATCAATGTAATGAGATGCTTGGCAGGTTTAGAGTGGGGAGCAGATATATTATCTCTTAAACATATCTATGTATCACTGATCAGATCCAGACTAGAGTATGGCAGTATAGCTTATGGGTCAGCATCTAAGTCAGTGTTGTCCGAGTTGGACAAAGTCCAAGCGGAAGCTCTAAGTGTCTGTATAGGAGGTGTGCGGACGTCACCTGTATGTGCACTACAGGTGGACATTGTTTGACAAATTTCAACGCTAGAGTAGGCCATTCGGCCCTTCGAGCCAGCACCGCCATTCAATGTGATCATGATCCAGAATCAGTACCTCTTTCCTGCTTTCTCCCCATATCCCTTGATTCCGTTAGCCCCAAGAGAGAAATCTAACTGAAGGTAGACACAAAACACTGGAGTAACTCAGCGGGACAGGCAGCATCTCTGGAGAGAAGGAATGGGCGACGTTTCGGGTCGAGACCCTTCTTCAGACTGATGTCAGGGGAATGGGCGGGACAGAGATAGAATGTAGTCGGAGACAGTCAGACTGGTGGGAGAACTGGGAAGGGGAGGGGATGGAGAGAGAGGGAAAGCAAGGGTTATCTGAAGTTAGAGAAGTCAATGTTCATACCGCTGGGGTGTAAGATGCCCAAGTGAAATATGAGGTGCTGCTCCTCCAATTTGCAGTGGGACTCACTCTGGCCATGGAGGAGGCCCAGGACAGAAAGGTCGGTGTGGGAATGGGAGGGGGGAGTTGAAGTGTTGAGCCACTGGGAGATCAGGTTGGTTTAGGCGGACCGAGCGGAGGTGTTGGGCGAAACGATCGCCAAGCCTGCGCTTGGTCTCGCCGATGTAGAGAAGTTGACGCCTGGAGCAGCGGTTACAGTAGATGAGGTTGGAGGAGGAACCTCTGCCTCACCTGGAGAGACTGTCGGGGTCCCTGGACAGAGTCGAGGGGGGAGGTAAAGGGACAGGTGTTGGCATCTCCTGCGGTTGCTGGGGAAAGTACCTGGGGAGGGGGTGGTTTGGGGGGAAGGGACGAGTTGACCAGGGAGTTGCGGAGGGAGCGGTCTCTGCGGAAAGCGGAAAGGGGAGGAGATGGGAAGATGTGGCTGGTGGTGGGATCCCGTTGGAGCTGGTGAAAATGTCGGAGGATTATCTGTTGTCTGTGACGGCTGATGGGGTGGAAGGTGAGGACAAGGGGGACTCTGGGGGGAGGGGGGACAAGAACGGAGCTGTGGGATATCAAGGAGACCCTAGTGAGAGCCTCATCTATAATGGAAGGTTCCCTAAAGAATGAGGACATACATATATATATACAGTGCATTCAGAAAGTATTCAGACCCCTTCACCTTTTCCACATTTTGTAACATTACAGCCTTATTTTAAAATGGATTAAATTTCTTTTTTTTTAATCATCGATCTACACACAATGAAGACGTGAAAACAGGTGTTTAGAAATGTTTGCAAAGTCATTAAAACTAAATAACTGAAATATCACATGGACATAAGTATTCAGACCCTTTGCTATGACACTCACAATTGGGCTCAGGGGCATCCTGTTTCCATTGATTATCCTTGAGATGTTTCTACAACTTGATTGGAGTCCACCAGTTGTAAATTTATATTGATTGGCAAGGCAAACCCTGTCTGTATAAGGTCCCACATTTGACAGTGCAACACCTCTGGTCCACATTACAAAAATAATTGAAAAATGCAAAAAAAGCCATCAATGTAATGAGATGCTTGGCAGGTTTAGAGTGGGGAGCAGATGTATTACCTCTTAAACATATCTATGTATCACTGATCAGATCCAGACTAGAGTATGGCAGTATAGCTTATGGGTCAGCATCTAAGTCAGTGTTGTCCGAGTTGGACAAAGTCCAAGCGGAAGCTCTAAGAATCTGTATAGGAGGTGTGCGGACGTCACCTGTATGTGCACTACAGGTGGAAACTGGGGAGATGCCGTTGAGACTGCGCCGCAGACAACTAATGGCTAATTACTGGCTAAGCCTTAAGGGTCATGGAGAGAACCACCCAACAAAACAGGTAGTACAGGAGTGCTGGGAGAGAGGGGTGGCTCAGTCTGGAAGCTTCGGCTGGGTTGGAGGAGTTGTGGCAAGGGACATGGGAGTAGAGGACAAAGAGTTCTGCCCTGCAGTATTGTGGCCATCTGTGTCCCAATATGGTTACTGAACATCCCAAAAGTTGATCTGGAGATATGGGAGGTAAAAAGGAGGAACAAAAATTCAGACCTAAAGACAGAATACCATAACCATATAGATAATAGATGCAGGGAACACCTCTTAATTTTCACAGATGGATCAAAGGACCCAGTAGCTGAAACAACAGGGGCAGCTGTGGTAGTCCAGGGGATGAATGTTGAGCTTTACAAAAGAACAAATAACTATTTGACAGTGTATACAGTGGAACTGTACGCTATTTTGATGGCAGTTCGGTGGATGGAACAGGTGCAACCATGCAGAATAGTAATATGTAGCGACTCATTATCTGCAATCCAGAGTATTGGGTCTGGTGCATCCCATAGGTGGCCTGACCTAGTGTATGAAATCCTGCTACTATTAAGCCAAGTGACAAGGAAGGGCAGTGACGTGACTTTGTTGTGGGTCCCAGCACACATTGGTGTTCTAGGGAATGAAAAGGTGGATAAATTGGCAAAGGAGGCTGTAAAAAAAAGAAACATAGAGGTAAACTTACAATTATCCAAATCTGAAGGAAAACACATTGTGTGGAAGAAAATAAATCAGGAATGGCAACAATACTGGGAACAGGAGACAAAGGGGAGACACCTCTATTCGCTACAAAACAGAGTGGGCATTACAGCAAGAAGAGGGGGGAACAGGTAGTATTAACAAGATTGAGGATAGGACACACTCACCTGAACAGCACATTAAAAATGTTGGGAAAACACCCTACTGGGCTGTGTGAGGAATGCCATCAGCTGGAAACAGTTCAGCATGCTCTAGTTGCATGTAGGAGATATGAGACAGAAAGAGGATTTATGATCATTGAAATGAGGAAAATTGGATTGACAGAAATATCAGTAAAGAACATTCTAGAGTGTGGAGGGAAAGGAAAAGGAATAAAGTGGTTGTTTGATTTCTTGAGGGCCTCTGGGCTTATAAAAAGGATCTAATATAAAGACATGAGTACTGTGGAGTGAAGCCAGAAGGTGGCAGCAATGCAACATTGCGGATGCCGGCTGCCGTAAAACTCCAAAGAAGAAGAAGTAGAAGAGCAACACCTCTGGTGTTATATTAGCTGTAAGGCAGCAACTCTCCGGCTGCAACACTGTGACTGAAATTGGAGGAACAGCACCTCATATTTCACTTGGGCAGCTTACACCCCAGCGGTACGAACATTGACTTCTCTAACTTCAGATAGCCCTTGCTTTCCCCCTCTCTCTCTCCATCCCTTCCCCTTCCCGGTTCTCCCCCCAGTCTTACTGTCTCCGACTACATTCTATCTCTGTCCTGCCCACTCCCCTGCCATCTTTTTCTCACAGAGAGTGGTGAGTCTGTGGAATTCTCTGCCTCAGAGGGCGGTGGAGGCCGGTTCGCTGGATGCTTTCAAGGGAGAGCTAGATAGGGCTCTTAAAGATAGCGGAGTCAGGGGATATGGGGAGAAGGCAGGAGCGGGGTACTGATTGGGGATGATCACATTGAATGGTGGTGCTGGCTAGAAGGGCCGAATGGCCTACTCCTGCACCTGTTGTTTATCAGTCTGAAGAAGGGTCTCGACCCGAAACGTCACCCATTCCTTCTCTCCAGGGATGCTGCCCGTCCCGCTGAGTTACTCCAGCATTTTGTGTCTGTCCAGTTATATATATATATATATATATATATATATATATATATATATATATATCTGGACAGACACATATTGTATAGAGAGAGATAGAGAGAGAGATAGAGAGGGCGATATATATATATATATATAGAGAGAGAGATATATATAGAGAGAGAGATATTTAGAGAGAGAGATATAGATATATCTGGCCCTTGTGGCTAAAGGGATCAGGGGGTATGGAGAGAAGGCAGGTACAGGATACTGAGTTGGATGATCAGCCATGATCATATTGAATGGCGGTGCAGGCTCGAAGGGCCGAATGGCCTACTCCTGCACCTATTGTCTATGTTTCTATGAGATAGATAGATAGATAGATATAGAGATATATAGATATAGAGATAGATATAGAGAGAGAGAGAGAGAGAGAGAGAGAGAGAGAGAGAGAGAGAGAGAGAATATATATCATATAATATATCATATATATATATATATATATATCATAGATATACAGTAGGTATAATACATGAAAAATATATCTATACTCATACAGTACCCCCTACCAACCCTCACGGTCCCTCAGATCCACATCAGCCGGTCTCCTCTCCATCCACAAGTCCAACCTCCGCAGTTTTGGGGACAGAGCCTTCTCCAGGGCAGCTCCCAGGCTCTGGAACTCCCTCCCCCAACTGATCCGCAATTCCGTGTCCCTCACCATCTTCCAGTCCCGCCTCAAGACCCATCTCTTCACCTCTGCCTATCCTTAGCCCCACGTCCCCCTCCCTTTTCATCTGTGCATTAATTGCCTCGTATATTGTGTTTTGAATTGTATTCTGTCTTTACTTTGTGTACTAGTCATGTCTCTACTATTTATTTCATTCCCCTTACATGTTTTTCCTCTACCTGCTAAATTTTTGTAAGGTGTCCTTGAGACTCTTGAAAGGCGCCCATAAATAAAATGTATTATTATTATTATTACCACCCCTCCCACAGAGGGTCACTATGACAGAACTGCCCTTTGAATGAAGGTGAGAACAGAGTCCTCTATTACACATGTTTCAGAGTCTGTGATAATACTTTAAAGATGATGAAAGAACTACACATTCCATCTGATGGGCTGGTTTGAATGTTCATGTAATGAGGGGAAGTGCTGGCCTGCTCTGCCCCCCAGTGTTCAGCGCTTGCAACTGCAAACCAGTGCCACCCATGTTCACCTGGTATATGACATATTACCGAAGTTAGACACAAGGTGCTGGAGTGGGCGTTTGGGGAACCTGCGGCCTTTTGAATGAATCCAAATTTT
This sequence comes from Amblyraja radiata, assembly GCF_010909765.2. Classification (NCBI taxonomy): domain Eukaryota; kingdom Metazoa; phylum Chordata; class Chondrichthyes; order Rajiformes; family Rajidae; genus Amblyraja; species Amblyraja radiata. Next base: position 2,637,474 of record NC_045969.1, read on the forward strand.
GTAGAACAAATCCTTGTATTTTTATTAATATGTTTTTGTTCGTCTTTTATTATTTTTTATTTTAATCTTAAAATGAACGTATTTAAAATACCGAAGAATAAATGAAGATTCAACAAAATAATCCTCCCCGAGTGACGGCCACAATTAAAACATTAGTCCCACGGTACGAGTTCATTCCAAGAGCTCTCCCCGAGTTTTGCCCCTGATTCGAACTCGGAGATTTACGGTAATGGCCGCTCGTCGGTACTCGGGGCTCTCGTGGACATTGTTCAACGTGTTGAAAAATCTTCACCAATCTTCCCGTGCTTACCTGCCGTTAGCGAGTCTTCCCGAGTTTACCTGCCGTATGCGTTACGAGCCGCTAAGAGACGTCCCCGAGCTCCGACGTACCCGCTACGTACATTCTCCGTGCTTACCACGAGTTTGATATTTTTTAAACTCGGGAGAGCTCTTGGAATGAACTCGTACCGTGGGACAGGGCTTTAAGTCATGAGGGCGATTTTAACAAAATAATGTACATTTTGAAGTACATCTAATTTGATGTTTCTTGGATGCGGCCTTATTAGATTACGGATAACTTGATGTGGCATTCCCACATGAAAAGGTTCCCCACCCCTGTGCTGGAGTAACTCAGCGGGTCAGGGAGCATCTGTGGAGAACGTGGATAGGTGACGTTTCACAGAGTGCTGGAGTAACTCAGCGGGTGCAGCAGCATCTATGGCGCTAAGGAAATAGGCAACGTTTTGGGCTGAAACCCGTAAGGGTTTCGGCCCGAAACGTTGCCTATTTCCAGAAGGATTTCGGCCCGAAACGTTGCCTATTTCCTTAGCTCTATAGATGCTGCTGCACCATAACTCAGCGGGTCAGGCAGCATCTGTGGAGAACATGGATAGGTGACGTTTCACAGAGTGTTGGAGTAACTCAGCGGGTCAGGCAGCATCTCTGGAGAGAAGGAATGGGTGAAGAAGTCTGAAGAAGGGTCTCGGCCCGAAACGTCACCCATTCCTTCTCTCCAGAGATGCTGCCTATCCCGCTCTGGGATTGTTCTCCTCAGCCACAGGCTGAGGCACGGTGGCGCAGCGGTAGAGTTGCTGCCTCACGGCGCCAGAGACCCGGGTTCGATCCTGACTACGGGTGCTGTCTGTACGGAGTTTGCACGTTCTCCCCATGCCTTGCGTGGGTTTTCTCCGGGTGCTCCGGTTTCTTCCCACACTCCAAAGACGTGCGGGTTTGTAGGTTAATTTAGTTTCTATCAAAATTGTCCCTGGTGTGTGTGTGTGTGTGTGTGTGTGTGTGTAGGATAGTGTTTGTATGCGGGGATCGCTGGTCGGTGCGGACTCGGGTGGGCCGAAGGGCCTGTTTCCGTGCTGTATCTCTAAACTAAACTAGACTAAATAAACCACATATGGTGTCTGAAAAATATCCGCCCATAATGACTGTAAAACCTGTTGTCCATGTTGATGAGAACAGCATTTTATCCTTTAATAGTTAATGCAGTTATTGATCTATCTGCCACTTCTCCTGTTAGGCCAAAGATTTATAACACCATTTTTCTGCTGTTCATATTAAATGCCCTATCATTATCAATACTTTCATTACCACCCCCCTCCCCCCCCTTCAGCCAACCTGAGATTCTTACAGAACCCTGTACTCCCTTTGCAGATCTCGAATAGTGAAAGGCCTGGATAGAGTGGATGTGGAGAGGATGTTTCCACTAGTGGGGGAGTCTAGGACCAGAGGTCACAGCCTCAGAATTGAAGGACGTTCCTTTAGGAAGGAGATGAGGAGGAATTTCTTTAGTCAGAGGGTGGTGAATCTGCAGAATTCATTGCCACAGACGGCTGTGGAGTTAGGGTGGCCGACTCTCTCACTCCCAAATAAGGGACAAAAGGATCAAAATACGGGACAAATTCCCCACGGCAATTCGTTGACCGACTGGGCCGTGTCTGGGTGAATGATGAGTTGGGCCCGGGTGCTGGACTGCACACAAAGCCCAGCCGGCGGGCCAGCTGAGGAGTTTTGGCCCGGGGGGGGGGCCGCGCGCAAAGTCCGGCGCCCCGTCCAACTCGTGAACTGATGATCGGCCGTGAGAAGGAGGGGTGGCGGTGGTGGTGTCGGCGGTCAGCGAAGGTCCGAAGGTCAGACAGCTGGCCGGGCTGCCGACCAAGCGACCGACGGGGCCACGGGCGAGGGGCTGGTGCTGCTGCTGCTGCTGCTGCTGCACTCCATGGGCTGCACTACGTCGGGACGGGTGAGGCGGGGGCCAGACGACACGACAGTCCCCTCGACCCGAGTAGTAGCGGTCAAATACGGGACAAGGGCGGTCCCGTACGGGACAAACCAATTTAGTGGCCCGTGGCCCCTCTCCTCTGACTCTCAGTCCGAAGAAGGGTCTCGACCCGAAACGCCACCCCTTCCTTTTCTCCAGAGATGTTGCCTGTCCCGCTGAGTTTAGTTTAGTTTAGAGTTACAGCGCCAAAACAGTCTCTGCAATCCCTGACCGATGATATTAACACTATCCTACACCCACTAGGCGACAATTTGTACATTTACACCAAGCCAATTAACCTACAAACCAAAGATCTCGGTGAAAACCCACGCAGGTCACGGGGAGACCGTACAAACTCCGTACAGACAGCGCCCGTAGTTTGGATCGAACCCGGGTCACCAGCGCTGTAGAGGGCCTGTCCACTTGGGCGTCATTTATACATCCCATAATCCTGGGGCGCAGCGCGCGACCGCACGTGACTGCCCACGTCAGCACGCCACCACGCGCTCGGAATAATAATCATAAATAAATACTTTATTGATCCCCTCAGGGAAAGTCCGAAGTCCCCAACCAACAAACCCACACATTCAAAACAAACGCAGGCAGGAAATACATCAAATACAACGTGGACACTTACCTGAGAGCAATAAATACTTCAAAAGACCAATAATTAACAATTTAAGAAATGCAACAACGCATCCCCCTACAGCCTAGCGGTCAGTATTATAAAATCTAACGGCCGCACCATGCGCGCATCATGTGTGCGGCAAGGCCCGGGCGTCATGCATCGTGACGTATAAATGATGTCGCGTAAATTACTCGCGAATGACACCCAAGTGGGGCAGGCCCTTGTGGCAGCAACTCTACCGCTGCGCCACCGTGCAGCCCGTTCAATTCTTGTTTCCCCAGCATTTGTGTCTATCTTAGGAATAAGAAAGGTCTCGGCCCGAAACGTCGCCTATTCCTTCGCTCCATAGATGCTGCCTCACCCGCTGAGTTCCTCCAGCGTTTTTGCCCACCTCCGATATCTCCAGCATCTGCAGTTCCTTCTTAAACTTTAAGAATTTCACTGTTCTGTTTAGGAGCGCACGACAATAAGACATTCTTGAAAGTCTGGAGTAACTCTGAGGGTCAGGCGGCATCAGAGGTTACGGGGAGAAGGCAGGAGAATGGGGTCAGGAGGGAGAGATAGATCAGCCATGATTGAATGGCAGAGTAGACTTGATGGGCCGAATGGCCCGATTCTGCTCCCAGAACTCATTCTGGAGAAGTGACTCGACATAAAATGTTTAGGAAGGAACTGCAGATGCTGTAAAAATCGAAGGTGGACATAAATGCTGGAGAAACTCAGCAGGTGAGGCAGCATCTATGGAGCGAAGGAATGGGCGACATTTCGGGTCGTATCCTCACCCATTCCTTCGCTCCATAGATGCTGTCTCACCCGCTGAGTTACTCCAGCATTTTGTGTCTATCGTTGGGGTATGTGGACCACCTTGGAACCAAGGCAGTGCGAGTTGTGCGTGATGGACATTGCATAAACAGGCTGGTCGACAAAAGGCATCATGAGTCAGTGGAGAGACTAGGAGCGTGTGATTCAGGTGGAGGAAGGAACTGCAGGTGCTGGTTTAAATCGAAGATAGACACAAAGTGCTGGAGTAACTCAGCGGGACAGGCAGCATCTCTGGCGAGAAGGAATGGGTGATGTATTAGCCTGAAGAAGGGTCTGGACCCGAAACGTCACCCATTCCTTCGCTCCAGAGATGCCGCCTGTCCCGCTGAGTTAAGGGCCGGTCCCGCCAGCATGCGACTCCATGCGGCAAGCGCGACCTAACGTGGTGGCTTGAGCCGTACGGCCTCGCGGGGCCGGTCCCACTTCGATCGCCGGAGCCGTGTGGAGTTGTGGTCCCGACATCGTGCGGGGGGGGGACTCCGAAAAACTGACCGTGTTCAAAAATTCCACGCGGCAACGGCCTGCCGGACCTCAGCCGCATTGAGGCCGTACGTCACACGCGAACTTCCCGCGGACTTCACGTCACTCACACGACCTCCGCGCGGCCCCCGCTTCTGGTTTGGTCGCGCTTGCCGCATGCTCGTGGGACAGGACCTTAACTCCAGTACTTTGTGTGTCTACGTGTGACTAAGGTACAGGTACAAACGCATGGATCTGTGGAGCACGTGTAAAGAGCTGGCGTTCTATACCATATTGTTGAAACACATGGAGGAAAACCTATATATTCAATGAACAGTTGGACAGGTACATGGATAGGGCAGGTTTGGAGGGGTATGGGCCCCAAGGTGGGCAGGTAGGACTAGTGTAGCTGGGACATATTGGTCGGTGTGGGCAAGTTGGGCCGAAGGACCTGTTTACATGCTGTATGTTTCGATCAGTCGATCAATCAGTATATCAGTCGATCAATCGATCAAATGTTCAAACGATCAAACGAACAAATGAACAGTCAGTCAATCAATCAAATAATCAATCAAATGAGAAAGTTGGGTAAGCAGGAACGAGTGATCGACGCGTGGCGTAGACTCGATGGGCCGAAGGGTCTGATTCCTTGGTATCTCTAAAACTAAACAAAAAACTGAAGAATGAAGTTGAGAATGAGCAATCGTTTGGTGGCGCAGACAATAGACAATAGGTGCAGGAGTAGGCCATTCGGCCCTTCGAGCAAGTACCGACCGCCATTCAATGTGATCATGGCTGATCATCCCCAATCAGTGCCCCGTTCCTGCCTTCTCCCCATATCTCCTGACTCCGCTATCTTTAAGAGCCCTATCTAGCTCTCGAAAATATCCAGAGAACCGGCCTCCACCGCCCTCTGAGGCAGAGAATTCCACAGACTCACCACTCTCTGTGAGAAAAAGTGTTTCCTCGTCTCCGTTCTAAATGGCTTACCCCTTATTCTTAAACTGTGTGTGGCCCCTGGTTCTGGACTCCCCCAACATCGGGAACATGTTTCCTGCCTCCAGGATATCCAAGCCCTTAATAATCTTATATGTCTCAATGAGATACCCGCTCATCCTTCTAAACTCCAGAGTGTACAAGCCCAGCTGCTCCATTCTCTCAGCATATGACAGTCCTGCCATCCCGGGAATTAACCTTGTAAACCTACGCTGGGCTCCCTCAATAGCAAGGATGTCCTTCCTCAAATTAGGGGACCAAAACTGCACACAATACTCCAGGTGTGGTTTCACTAGGGCCCTGTACAACTGCAGAAGGACCTCTTTGCTCCTATATTCGATTCCTCTTGTTGTAAAAGCCAACATGCCATTCGCTTTCTTCACTGCCTGCTGTACCTGCATGCTTACTTCCATAGACTGATGTACAAGGACCCCCAGATCCCGTTGTACTTCCCCTTTTCCCAACTTAATGCCATTTAGATAATAATCTGCCTTCCTGTTTTTGCTACCAAAGTGGATAACCTCACATTTCTCTGCATTAAACTTCATCTGCCATGCATCTGCCCACTCCCCCAACCTGTCCAAGTCACCCTGCATTCTCATAGCATCCTCCTCACAGTTCACACTGCCACCCAGCTTTGTGTCATCTGTAAATTTGCTAATGTTACTTTGAATTGGGATGGGAAGCTCGGTGTGGTCCCTCTCTCTCCATGTCCCCGTCTCCCCGTCTCCCCGTCAGTATGTCTGTCAGTGTCTGTGTGTCTGTGTCTCTGTGTCTGTCTCTGTCTGTCTCTGTCTCTGTCTCTGTCTCTGTCTCTGTCTGTGTCTCTGTCTGTGTCTCTGTCTGTGTGTCTGTGTGTCTGTGTCTGTGTGTCTGTCTCTGTCTGTCTCTGTCTGTCTGTCTCTGTCTGTGTCTCTGTCTGTGTCTCTGTCTGTGTCTCTGTCTCTGTCTCTGTCTGTCTCTCTGTCTCTGTCTCTCTGTCTGTGTCTCTGTCTGTGTCTCTGTCTCTGTCTGTCTGTCTCTGTCTGTCTGTCTGTCTGTCTGTCTGTCTGTCTGTCTGTCTGTCTGTCTGTCTGTCTGTCTGCCTCTCTCTCTCTGCCTCTCTCTCTCTGCCTCTCTCTCTGTGTCTCTCCCTGTGTCTCTCTGTCCAGGACACTGGCATATCTCTGTGGAACCTCTCAGTAATGTTCATGTTTCCCCCGACAGACTCCATCAGCGTGGAGCGCGGCAACGAGAGCGGAACGCCGGTCCCCACCACCGACCACGATGACTCTTCGTTTGGCTACACAGGTAGAACATGTTTTCATTTGTTCCCCTTCCTGGCGTTCACTTCCTACACTTTATCCGACACGGTGGCGCAGCGGTAGAGTTGCTGCCTCACAGCGCCAGAGACCCCGACTACGGGTGCTGTCTGTACGGAGTTTGCACGTTCTCCCCGTGACCCGCGTGGGTTTTCTCCGAGACCTTCACTCCAAAGACGTGCAGGTTTGTCGGTTAAATGGCTTGTTGTGAATGTTTTAAAAAAATTGTCCCTGGAGTAAGATGGTGTGTTAGTGTGCGGGGATCGCTGGTCAGTACGGACTCGGTGGGCCGAAGGGTCAGTTTCCACGCTGTATCTCTAAACTAAACATTATCATGGTAACACCGCCCTCTGTATCTCTCGTTCCCCTGCCCCCCCCCCCCCCTGAAACCCTTATATGTTTCAATGAGATGTATTATTGTCATGTGTACCGAGGTACAGTGAAAAGCTTGTGTTGTGCGCTAACCAGTTAGCGGAAAGACAATACATGATTACAATCGAGCCGTCCACAGTGTACAGATACATGATAAGGGAATAACGTTTAGTGCAAGGTAAAGCCAGCAAAGTCCGATCAAGGATAGTCCGAGGGTCACCAATGAGGTAGATAGTAGTTCAGGACCGCTCTCTGGTTGTGGTAGGATGGTTCAGTTGCCTGATAACAGCCGGGAAGAAACTGTCCCTGAATCTGGAGGTGTGCGTTTGTTTTCACACTTCTGTACCTCTTGCCCGATGGGAGAGGGGAGAAGAGGGAGTGGCCGGGGTGCGACTGGTCCTTGATTATGTGTGTGTGCGTGTGCGTGATTGTGTGCGTGTGCGTGTGTGTGTGCGTGTGTGTGTGCGTGTGTGTGCGTGTGTGTGTCTGCGTGTGTGCGTGCGTGCGTGTGTGTGCGCGTGTGCATGTGTGGGTGTGCGTTTGCGTGTGCGTGTGCGTGTGTGCGTGTGTCTGCGTGTGTGTGTCTGTGTGTGTGCGTGTGTGCGCGTGTGCGTGTGTGGGTGTGCGTTTGCGTGCGCGTGCGTGCGTGTGTGTGCGTGTGTGTGTGTGTGCGTGTCGCTACCTGTCTATATGTGCTGGTACACGTATGCCCACACACATGACTAGGGGTGGGGTGGGGGGGGGGGTGCAGACTGTGTGAGTGTGTCTGCGGGTAATCACGCCCGTGTGCCCGTGTTGGGGACACATCCACTTGCCTCCCCCCCCCTCCTCATTCCACCGCCATTAACATCAATGCCAGGAACAATCGGGGAAGGCAGCTGACAAACGCCGGCCGTTCAATACAGAGGCTGTGGCAACATTGAGAGGCTGAACAAAGTGGATAATTACATGGGCCAGGGGTGAGGGAGTAGAGTATTGACGCTGTGAATGTAACGTTTAACAGGACGCGGGGGGGGGCAGCCGCGGTGAATGCGATTGCCAGTGTACGCTGGAATGTTAGCTCTGCCTGTCTGCATGGCCTTATCTATAATTACACTCACTTCACTGAAATACACCAGGTGTTCACAGTGATAAGGAACTGCACACACACACACACAGGGACCCGCCATTAAGAGGATTTTTTTTTCCACTTCGTGGATTTTTTTCAGACAATTCTTCTGCACTTAAAAAAAACCCCCAGTGTAATGATGCATTGTGAATCTTGCACAATGCCAGGCCTGATGCAGAATTGCCCGAGAGACTTGGGCATTGTTGCATCAACCCCCACCCACTACACTCAAAAACCTGGGACAGAGTTTGTATCCTGGATGTGAGCACTTCGGAAATAGGATTTGAGATTTAGGCATTCAGCGGATATTTTTAGAGAAAGCACTAAATGTTATTCAATAGACAATAGACAATAGGTGCAGGAGTAGGCCATTCGGCCCTTCGAGCCAGCACCGCCATTCAATGTGATCATGGCTGATCATCCCCAATCAGTACCCCGTTCCTGCCTTCTCCCCATATCCCCTGGCTATCTAGCTCTCTCTTGAAAGTATCCAGAGAACCAGCCTCCACCGCCCTCTGAGGCAGAGAATTCCACAGACTCACAATTCTCTGTGAGAAAAAGTGTTTCCTCGTCTCCGTTCTAAATGGCTTACCCCTTATTCTTAAACTGTGTGGCCCCTGGTTCTGGACTCCCCCAACATCGGGAACATGTTTCCCGCCTCTAGCGTGTCCAAACCTTTAATAATCTTATATGTTTCAATGAGATCCCCTCTCATCCTTCTAAACTCCAGAGTGTACAAGCCCAGCCGCTCCATTCTCTCAGCAAATGACAGTCCCGCCATCCCGGGAATTAACCTGGTGAACCTACGCTGCACTCCCTCAATAGCAAGAATGTCCTTCCTCAAATTAGGGGACCAAAACTGCACACAATACTCCAGGTGTGGTCTCACTAGGGCCCTGTTACAGTTGTCAGGGTCACAGAATATTGTGTCTAACACAGGTGACTCTTCTTCTTGCGTGTGGCCTGCACAGCCTAAAGTTGTCGGGCAACTTGTTCTATTTGATCTTATTTGATTTGTGCACGCTGGGTTGATTGCATTAGTTGAAACAGGGCGGACCACGTGAAGGTTGCAATCTCCCCAACACACACACACACACACACACACACACACACACACACACACACACACACACACACACACACACACACACACACACACACAGGCACACACACACACACACGTACACACACGTACACACACGTACACACACGCACACACACGCACACACACGCACACACACACACGCACACACACGCACACACACGCACATATATACACACACACGCACACACACGCACACACACACACACACACGCACACACACGCACACACACGCACACACACAGCATTGTGTATAATTTAGAAGGCTTTCATTGAACAGAATACTTTCCCTCTCACAGCCAAACGACATGAACATTGAGCGTAGTTTTAGTCACAGTGAGATACAGCGTGGAAACAGGCCCTTCGGCCCAACTTACCCACACCGGCCAACAATGTCCCAGCTACACTAATCCCACCTGCCTGCGTTTGGCCCACATCCCTCCAAACCTGTCCTATCCACGCAATGGCGTGTCGGAAGGTACTGCAGATACTGGTTTGCATCGAAGACCATCGAAGTTATAGAAGTATAGAAGATAGAAGTATTGGGAGGTCACGTTGCAGTTGTATAAGGCATTTAGAATATTGCATTCGTTTGAGCGCCCTGGAGAGGAAAAGACTACAAAAAGTAGTAAACACTGCCCAGTCCATCATCGGCTCTGACCTCCCTTCCATCGAGGGGATTTATCGCAGTCACTGCCTCAAAAAGGCTGGCAGTATCATCAAAGACCCACACCATCCCGGCCACACACTCATCTCCCTGCTACCTTCAGGTAGAAGGTACAGGAGCCTGAAGACTGCAACAACCAGGTTCAGGAATAGCTACTTCCCCACAGCCATTAGGCTATTAAACCTGGCTCGGACAAAACTCTGAACATTAATAGCCCATTATCTGTTTATTTGCACTTTATCAGTTTATTTATTCATGTGTGTATATATTTATACAATGGTATATGGACACACTGATCTGTTCTGTATTCATGCCGACTATGTTCTGTTGTGCTGAAGCAAAGCAAGAATTTCATTGTCCTATACGGGACACATGACACTAAACTCACTTGACTAGACTTGACAGTTCTGGGCACCGTGTTATAGGATAGATGTTGTCAAGCTGGAAAGGGTTCATAGAAACATAGAAATTAGGTGCAGGAGTAGGCCATTCGGCCCTTCGAGCCTGCACCGCCATTCAATATGATCATGGCTGATCATCCAACTCAGTATCCCGTACCTGCCTTCTCTCCATACCCTCTGATCCCCTTAGCCACAAGGGCCACATCTAACTCCCTCTTAAATATAGCCAATGAACTGGCCTCGAGAAGATTTACTTCAGAGAAGATTTACGAGGATGTTGCCAGGACTCGATGGTGTGAGCTCTAGGGAGAGGTTGAGCAGGCTGGGACTCTACTCCTTGGAGCGCAGGAGGACGAGGGGAGATCTTATAGAGGTGTACAAAATCAAGAGAGAGTTAGATAGGGCTCTTAAAGGTAGCGGAGTCTGGGGATATGGGATGAAGGCAGGAACGGGGTACTGATTGTGGATGATCAGCCATGATCACATTGAATGGTGATGCTGGCTCGAAGGGCTGAACGGCCTATTGTCTATTGTCTATTGAATAGATCGGGTAGATGCACAGTCTCTTGCCCAGAGTAGGAGAATCGAGGACCAGAGGACAAAGGTTTAAGCTGAAGAGGAAAAGATTTAATAGGAATCTGAGGGGTAACATTTCACACAGAGGGTGGTGGGTGTATGGAACGAGCTGCCAGAGGAGGTAGTTGAGGCTGGGACTGTCCCAACGTTTAAGAAACAGACAGGTACATGGATAGGACAGGTTTGGAGGGATATGGACCAAACGCAGGCTGGTGGGACTAGTGTAGCTGGGACATGTTGGCCGGTGTGGGCAAGATGGGCCGAAGGGCCTGTTTCCGCGCTGTATCACTCGATGAGTCTGGGAAGATGGAGACAAAATGTTGGAGTAGACTCAAAGTGTGGAAGCAGAACGTCACCTATCCACGTTCTCCACAGATGCTGCTGCACCTGCTGAGTTACTCCAGCACTTTTGTGTAACATTAAGAGCACTGTGGCCGTGGTGAAGTCTGCTTCTTGCACTTCTCTGTACAGGCCAGCAGAGGGTGGTATTGGACCAGACTTAAATTCCACTCCCCCCCTCTCCCCCCCCTCTCTCCCCCCCTCTCCCCCCCCCCCCCCCCCTTCCCTCTCTCTCTCTCCCCCTCTTTCTCCCCTCTCCCTCTCGCCCTCTCTCCTCCCTCTATCTCTCCCCTCTCCCCTTCTCTCTCTCCCCTCTCTCTCTCTCCCCATCTCTCCCCCCCCCCCCTCCTCTCCCTCTTCCCCCCCCTCCCCCCTCCTCTCTCCCTCCCCCCTTCTCTCCCCCCCTCTCTCCCCTCTCTCTCTACCCCCCTATCTCCCCCCCTCTCCCCCCTCCTCTCTCTCTCTCTCTCTTCCCCCCCCTCCCTCTCTCCGTTTATTCAGCTTTGTCCAAGAATCGTACCCCCCCTCCCCACACATCCCCCCTCTCTCTAGGGAGGGGCTATTCAGTGTTCACTAGGCTCTGTGTCATATTTACGGCAACTGTTGTCGGTCTCCCCCACAAACGGAAACATCTTCATTAATTGTGAAATAAACGCTGTAGTCGGGCAGTCCTCCTCTCCCCACCCCCCCCCCCCCCACCCCACTCTGCCTTGAGACCCCCCAGCTGCTGGTTTTTCACGGAGCGTTAGACCCAGCCCAGTCCCGACGTTTGTCCTTGCAAGTGAGTCTCCCCGACACCTCAACTCGTTCATAGAAACATAGAAACATAGAAATTAGGTGCAGGAGTAGGCCATTCAGCCCTTCGAGCCTGCACCGCCATTCATATGATCATGGCTGATCATCCAACTCAGTATCCCGTACCTGCCTTCTCTCCATACCCTCTGATCCCCTTAGCCACAAGGGCCACATCTAACTCCCTCTTAAATATAGCCAATGAACTGGCCTCGACTACCCTCTGTGGCAGGGAGTTCCAGAGATTCACCACTCTCTGTGTGAAAAAAGTTCTTCTCATCTCGGTCTTAAAGGATTTCCCCCTTATCCTTAAGCTGTGACCCCTTGTCCTGGACTTCCCCAACATCGGGAGCAATCTTCCTGCATCTAGCCTGTCCAACCCCTTAAGAATTTTGTAAGTTTCTATAAGATCCCCTCTCAATCTCCTAAATTCTAGAGAGTATAAACCAAGTCTATCCAGTCTTTCTTCATAAGACAGTCCTGACATCCCAGGAATCAGTCTGGTGAACCTTCTCTGCACTCCCTCTATGGCAATAATGTCCTTCCTCAGATTTGGAGACCAAAACTGTACGCAATACTCCAGGTGTGGTCTCACCAAGACCCTGTACAACTGCAGTAGAACCTCCCTGCTCCTATACTCAAATCCTTTTGCTATGAAAGCTAACATACCATTCGCTTTCTTCACTGCCTGCTGCACCTGCATGCCCACTTTCAATGACTGGTGTACCATGACACCCAGGTCTCGCTGCATCTCCCCTTTTCCTAGTCGGCCACCATTTAGATAATAGTCTGCTTTCCTGTTTTTGCCACCAAAATGGATAACCTCACATTTATCCACATTATACTGCATCTGCCAAACATTTGCCCACTCACCCAGCCTATCCAAGTCACCTTGCAGTCTCCTAGCATCCTCCTCACAGCTAACACTGCCCCCCAGCTTCGTGTCATCCGCAAACTTGGAGATATTGCCTTCAATTCCCTCATCCAGATCATTAATATATATTGTAAATAGCTGGGGTCCCAGCACTGAGCCTTGCGGTACCCCACTAGTCACTGCCTGCCATTGTGAAAAGGACCCGTTTACTCCTACTCTTTGCTTCCTGTTTGCCAGCCAGTTCTCTATCCACATCAATACTGAACCCCCAATGCCGTGTGCTTTAAGTTTGTAAACTAATCTCTTATGTGGGACCTTGTCGAAAGCCTTCTGGAAGTCCAGATACACCACATCCACTGGTTCTCCCCTATCCACGCTACTAGTTACATCCTCGAAAAATTCTATAAGATTCGTCAGACATGATTTACCTTTTGTAAATCCATGCTGACTTTGTCCAATGATTTCACCACTTTCCAAATGTGCTGCTATCCCATCTTTAATAACTGACTCTAGCAGTTTCCCCACTACCGATGTTAGACTAACTGGTCTGTAATTCCCCGTTTTCTCTCTCCCTCCCTTCTTAAAAAGTGGGGTTACGTTTGCTACCCCGCCAATCCTCAGGAACTACTCCAGAATCTAAAGAGTTTTGAAAGATTATTACTAATGCATCCACTATTTCTGGAGCTACTTCCTTAAGTACTCTGGGATGCAGCCTATCTGGCCCTGGGGATTTATCGGCCTTTAATCCATTTAATTTACCCAACACCACTTCCCGGCTAACCAGTTTAGGTCATAAGGTCATGAGTGATAGGAGCAGAATTAGGCCATTCGGCCCATCAAGTCTACTCCGCACCATCCAATCATGGCTGATCTATCTCTCCCTCCTAACCCCATTCTCCTGCCTTCTCCCCGTAACCCCTGACACCCGTACTAATCAACAATCTATCTATCTCTGTGTTGGCCAGTTTGTTTAGTTTAGAGATACAGCACGGAAACAGGCCCTTCGGCCCACCAGGTCCGTGCCGACTAGCGATCCCCGCACACTAATACTATCCTACACACACACCAGGGACAATTTACATTTACACCAAGCCAATCAACCTATAAACCTGCGCGTCTTTGGAGTGTGGGAGGAAACCGAAGATCTCGGAGAAAACCCACACAGGTCACGGGGAGAGCGTGCAAACTCCGTACAGACAGCGCCCGTAGTTGGGATCGAACCCGGGTCTCCGGCGCTGTGAGGCGGCAACTCTGCCGCTGCGCCACCGGGACCGCCCCACGAGTTCCGGGCTTTTGCAAAGTCTTTTTTGCTCTGCAGAATTTCTGTAGAATGTACAAAACTATTTATGTTATGGTTTGTTTGTCTGAGTCTAGTTTAGATCATTATTATTATCACGTGCAGCGAGGTACAGTCAAACTGTATTTTGTTGCGTGCGTCATTGTCGAAGGAAAGACTACACAGGTGTTCCCTGGTTTACGATGCTTCGACGTGCGATATTTAGACGTCACGGTGGTGAAACGCTTGGCAACAGCGGCGAGCTGCGCGTCACGTGTTTGTTTGTTTGTCTTTTTGCACAAAGTCCGCGAGCATCGCCACTTTTCATTTCACTGTACATCTCGTATGTGTACGTGACGAATAAACTAGACTTGACCACGTGATCGCGTTGTATTAAAAGCGTTTTCGACTTGCGATATTTCCCATTTACGATGGGTTTAACGGAAGGTAACCTCAGCGTAGGCCAAGGAGCAGCTGTACATGATTACAATCATTGTACAATAGACAACAGGTGCAGGAGGAAGCCATTCGGCCCTTCGAGCCAGCACCGCCATTCAATGTGATCATGGCTGATCATCCCCAATCAGTACCCCGTTCCTGCCTTCTCCCCATATCCCCTGACTCCGCTATCTTTAAGAGCCCTATCTAACTCTCTCTTGAAAGTATCCAGAGAACCGGCCTCCACCGCCCTCTGAGGCAAAGAATTCCACAGACTCACAACTCTCTGTGAGAAAAAGTGTTTCCTCGTCTCCGTTCTAAATGGCTTACCCCTTATTCTTAAACTGTGTGTGTGGCCCCTGGTTCTGGACTCCCCCATCATCGGGAACATGTTTCCTGCCTCTAGCGTGTTCAAACCCTTAACAATCTTATATGTTTCAATAAGATAAATGGTTAATCTTACAACATTTACTGCATGATAAAGCCCCATAAAGTTTGACCAAAGATAGTTTGAAGGTCTCCAGTGAGGTAGATGGGCGCAAAATGCTGGAGTAACTCAGCGGGACAGGCAGCCTCTGAAAGATCTGAGGAGATGGAGCAGCCAGATGGAGAGACTCGTCCTTGAGTCTCGACCCGAAACATCACCCACTCCTTCTCTCCAGAGATGCTGCCTGACCCGCTGAGTTACTCCAGCACTCTGTGAAACGTCACCTATCCATGTTCTCCACAGATGCTGCCTGACCCGCTGAGTTACTCCAGCACTCTGTGAAACGTCACCTATCCATGTTCTCCACAGATGCTGCCTGACCAGCATTTTTTGTGTCTATTTACAATACATTCCACTTGATTTGACATTGGATGAGATTTTTCTTCCAACTCTGCCGGCACTTACTGTGACTGACCAGAAGAGGGCAGACTGGGCACAGGTGTGTGCAGGAAGGAACTGCAGGTGCTGGTTTAAACCAAAGGTAGACACAAAATGCCGGAGTAACTCGGCGGGACAGGCAGCGTCTCTGGAGAGAAGGAACGGGTGACATAGAAACATAGAAACATTGAAAGCAGGTGCAGGAGGAGGCCATTCAGCCCTTCCAGCCAGCACCGCCAGTCAATGTGATCACGGCTGATCATCCAGAATCAGTTCCCCGTTCCTGATTTCTCCCCATATCCCCTGATTCGGCCTAACTTGCCCACACCGGCCAACATGCCCCATCTACACTAGTCCCACCTTGGTCCATATCCCTCCAAACCTGTCCTATCCATGTACCTGTCTAATTATTTCTCAAATGTTGGGATAGTCCCAGCCTGAACTACCTCCTCCGGCAGCTCGTTCCACACACCCACCACCCTCTGTGTGGGAACGTTACCCCTCGGATTCCTAATAAATCTTTTCCCCCTTCACCTTGAACCTATGTCATAGGTGTCTTAAGTGGAGTCAGGGGATATGGGGATAAGGCAGGAACAGGGTACTGATTGTGGATGATCAGCCATGATCACATTGAATTGCGGTGCTGGCTCGAGGGGCCGAATGGCCTACTCCTGCAACTATTGTCTATTGTCTATGTCCTCTGGTCCTCGATTCCCCTACTCTGGGCAAGAGACTCTGTGCATCTACTCGATCTATTCCTCTCATGATTTTGTACACCTCTATAAGATCTCCCCTCATCCTCCTGCGCTCCAGGGAATAGAGACCCAGCCTGTTCAACCTCTCTCTATAGCTCACACCCTCTAGTCCCGGCAACATCCTCGTAAATCTTCTCTGAACCCTTTCCAGCTTGACAACATCTATCCTATAACACGGTGCCCAGAACCGAACGCAATATTCTCAAAGCGGCCTCACCGATGTCTTATACATCTGTAACTTGACCTCATGATTTTACACACCTGCCTATAGACCTGGGTTCGGCTGAGCCGGTGATAGACCAGGCCTCCTCCACCACCGCCTACATCCCCTCGCGTTCCCGTGGGTTGGAATTGCCGAGGCAGGTTCACGATACGAGAGTCGGGAAACGCTAACAGACTGAGCGTCAGGCTTGAATGAACAAATACTTTACAAGTGACAGTGAAATCCTTTGCTTGCAAAATCTTGCCAAGGTATGCGAATAGTCGCCATATAAAGGGCACTTATAGAGTTACAAATTCGCCCCACCCCCGCCTGCCTCCCCGTGCCAGTTCCCTCTTTGTTCTTCGCCTCTCCCCCCTCCCTCATGATGGCCCCCCCGCATCCCCCCCGTCAACGTTCCTCGTTCTACGACATCATCGCCTGCCGCACCCACCTCTCCGCTATCGCTGACGGGACCTCGCCTGAGGCTTTAATGACTGGAGATAGATCCAAAAAAGCTGGAGTAACTCAACGGGACAGGCAGCATCTCTGGACAATAGACAATAGGTGCAGGAGGAGGCCATTCGGCCCTTCGAGCCAGCACCGCCATTCATTGTGATCATGGCTGATTGTCCCCAATCAATAACCCGTGCCTGCCTTCTCCCCATATCCCCTTGATTCCACTAGCCCCTAGAGCTCTATCTAACTCTCTCTTAAATCCATCCAGTGATTTGGCCTCCAATTCCCTCTGTGGCAGGGAATTCCACAGATTCACAACGTCTGGGTGAAAACGTTTTTTCTCACCTCAGTCTTAAATGGCCTCCCCTTTATTCTAAGTGACTGGGATGTATAACAGGGATCTGACCTATCCACACAGAGGGTGGTGGGTGTATGGAACGAGCTGCCAGAGGAGGTAGTTGAGGCTGGGACTATCCCAATGTTTAAGAAGCAATTAGACAGGTACACGGATAGGACAGGTTTGGAGGGATATGGACCAAACACGGGCAGGTGGAACTAGTGTAGATTGGACATGTTGGCCAGTGTGGGCAAGTTGGGCCGAAGGGCCTGTTTCCACGCTGTATCATTCTATGATAAAACTAAACTGCATGGCAAAAAATAATTCTTACTACTTCAGCCATTTCATAATTTCACAAAAAACATTAAATAGGCAAAATTATTCCAAAGACTCTGAAGTTCCTCTCTTCATGGCCAGTAAAAAAAAATCTTTCACCACCTTCGACCTAAAAACAAATCAGCTATATACAATTAAAACAGCTTACATGAAGTCACTGTGGCGCAGCGGTAGAGTTGCTGCCTCACAGCGAATGCAGCGCCGGAGACACGGGTTCGATCCCGACTACGGGTGTTGTCGGAACCAGGGGCCACAGTCTTAGAATAAAGGGGGGGTCATTTAAGACTGAGGTGAGAAAAAACTTTTTCACCCAGAGCGTTGTGAATTTGTGGAATTCCCTGCCACAGAGGGCAGTGGAGGCCAAGTCACTGGATGAATTAGAGTTAGACAGAGCTCTAGGGGCTAGTGGAGTCAAGGGATACGGTGAGAAGGCAGGCACGGGTTATTGATTGGGGACGATCAGCCATGATCACAATGAATGGCGGTGCTGGCTCGAAGGGCCGAATGGACTCCTCCTGCACCTATTTTCTATGTTTCTATGTACGAAGTTTGTACATTCTCTCCGAGATCTTCGGTTTCCTCCCACACTCCAAAGACGTGCAGGTTTGTAGGTTAATTGGCTTTCGCAATTGTAAAAATTGTCCCTCGTTTGTGTAGGATAGTGTTAGTGTGCGGGGACCGCTGGTCGGCGCGGACCCGGTGGGCCGAAGGGCCTGTTTCCGCGCTGTATCTCTGAACTAAACTAAAGTTCAGGACCGGGCTCTCCGGTGTAAACGGACAACACTGAGTCGACACAGTTTTGTACCTTGACTTGTCCAGAGTCAGACTTATCTTCGCCCCACTGCTGATACTACAAGTTGTGTAATTGCAGCAGGTTTCATTTAGTTTAGAGATCCAGCGCGGAAACAGGCCCTTCGGCCCCACCGGGTCCGCGCCGACCAGCGATCCCCGCACACTAACACTGTCCTACACACACTGGGGACAATTTACAATTTTACCAAAGCCAATTAACCGACAAACCTGCACGTCTTTGGAGTGTGGGAGGAAACCGGAGCGCCCGGAGAAAACCCGCGCAGGTCACGGGGAGAACGTAAATCTCCCGCTGCGCCAATGTGCCGCCGTTATAAAAGCTGCTGATTGTAAAAACTAAACTAAACTCTGTTGCAAACAGAACGCGCCTTCAGGAAGGAGACGAGGAGGAATATCTTTAGCCAGAGGGTGGTGAATCTGTGGAATTCTTTGCCACAGACGGGTGTGGAGGCCACAAGTCAGTGGATATTTTCAAGGCAGAGATAGATAGATTTTTGATTAGTACGGGTGTCAGGGGTTATGGGGAGAAGGCAGGAGAATGGGATTGAGAGGGAGAGATAGATCAGCCATGATTGAATGGCGGAGTAGACTTGATGGGAAAAACATTTTTCACACAGAGAGTGGTGAATCTGTGGAATTCTCTGCCACAGAAGGTAGTTGAGGCCAGTTCATTGGATATATTTAAGAGGGAGTTAGATGTGGCCCTTGTGGCTAAAGGGATCAGGGGGTATGGAGAGAAGGCAGGTACAGGATACTGAGTTGGATGATCAGCCATGATCATATTGAATGGCGGTGCAGGCTCGAAGGGCCGAATGGCCTCTACTCCTGCACCTATTTTTCTATGTTTCTATGTTTAAGAAACAGTTGGACAAGTACACGGATAGGACAGGTTTGGAGGGATATGGGGCCAAACACAGGCAGGTGGGACTAGTGTAGACGGGGCATTGTTGGCCGGTGTGGGCAAGTTCGGGCCGAAGGGCCTGTTTCCGCGCTTTATTCCATCTATGAGTGTGGAGACTAGTTGGTGCTGAAACTGCCGAGGATGGGAGGTGGAGAAAAGGGGGTGTCAGGATGGGAGTTGGAGTTTGGATTCACGGGAGGTTGGTCTTGGAGGGGAGGATGTCCGCTCCTCAAACTGCGGAGAATCCTGGACAATACAGCTCACACCCTCCTCCGTGACACACACTGGTCAACCTGAGGAGCATCTTCAGCAACAGACTGGTCCCACCAAGATGCAGCACAGAACGCCACAGGAGATCCTTCTTCCCTGTGGCTATCAAACTGTACAACTAACACCTCCCCCTTCTGTCGTGGGCTCGACTGAGACTGTCCCCCCCCCCCCCCCCCCTCCCCCCAATCTTTGCACATCCCTCCTGGGATCAATAAAGTTCTATCGGATCATATCGGATCGTACTGATGGAGGGGGGGGGGGG